>NW_025407838.1:10751-163346 GCF_003324165.1 Naegleria lovaniensis
AGAGTGAAATCGAACCATGTTTTTGCTTGTAATCTCTTTGTATTCACACTCGCTTTTAGCGAAGGGCCTCTTTCACACAATAGAAATACAGAACTATTCGCGAGAGGTTATTTAATCAAAATTTTCACACCCTTCATGATATCATGAACCTTAATCCACAAATGTTGTTGTTTGAGCCTCAACACCTTTCCATCGGCTTTTCTATGCATGTAATAACTCACATCTTTTTCATGATAAAAGCATCCAAATTTGGTGGTTGATAATCCATCAAATTCGGCTCTATGTTCAAATTTTGAGAGTGGAACAAGTTTTTGTTCATCTCCAAAATCAAGCATTTGATACACATCGAATCCTTCAGGTTGTGAAGCCAATAGCCCTCGAATGTCCAATAAATATTTTAATTTTTCTGAATCTGCTCTAAATCCATTAGGTGCTGAAATGGTGATAGACATGGAATTGTCTTTAGAATTTCGGAAATATTTCACTTGAATTCCATGAGAGGATATCATTTGGCTCTGTTCTTCATTCATGATTGGATAATGAATTGCAAGTGTTAAATAACCAGAATGTGATTTGGAATTTCCAAATACATTGACATAATCGCTTGTAATGTTCAAAGGTAAAATACTACCAGCTCTGTAAAATGCAGGAAATTCCTCATATGTCATTGAGTAATCAAATGTGACATTGGAAACACCTGCAAAAGTGACGGTATGATCGAAATAGTCAACCCAAGTACCTTCAGGGAATAACACATAGGTGTAATTTGAATAATCAAAAATAGGAGTCACAATCATATCCTTTCCAAGTTTGAATGTCCAAAAAGATGGATCAAACATGGTCCAATCTGACAATGGTGTGATCAAACTAGCTTGATTTTGGAAAGCATTAATTCCGCTGGTGTACAAGTAAGGCACAATTTCATAATGAGCATGAGTGAATTTTCTGTATAGTTTTGTTATGGTTGAATTATACATCCATGCTGTGTGGACATCAAAAATAAGAAAAATTGCATTTCATCAAAGATAACCACAAAAAGAGATGAATAATAATACATATTCACACAATATTCAGATCAAAACGAATACCTACGTTCATGAGTTCCATATCCTCCATTATGCATGGCACTTGTAAAGGCAGCAAATTGGAACCATCTCACATACAAATCGGCGTCATAGCTTCGAATTCCTTCATATCCTCCAATTGGTGTGGTAAATCCTAAATACTTGTTCCAAGCTGAATGAAGCATATTTTTCACAGTTTCTCTAAAACCAAAGTAATTGGCATACTTGTTTCCAACCCATCCATTAAAGACGATATCTTTTGGAGCAAATTCAAAGTAGGCCATTCCAAAGATGGAATCTACAGGAATGTTAACAATCAAAGAATCTTGACCTCTGACTTGTCTGGTATAATTTAAAAAATCATGATAATACATGTACGAGTAAGCCTTCTCTGAAATGTGTCCATTCTTACCATAGGCATAGATCAATTCATAAAAATATGGATCTGAGCCGTCACATTTCTTTTAAGGTTCAATAATATCCAAAATTCATAAGCATGCTAGAAACTTATTTCAAATATGAACATCACGTACCCAACCATCAATTCCTTCTTTTGGATCTGTCTGATTCAAAATCAACACATTATTCATTTGTGAATGCCACCATTGAACTGCCTCTGGATTGGTGTAATCAATAAAGCTTCCTCTTCCTTTCCACCATTCAATCGATCTTCCATCATTCACAAAATATCCTTTCGAATAAGCTGTGTTGTAATTTGGAGAATCGACATTAATGAGAGGTGTGGTCCAACAAATGACTTTGACATTCATGGAATGGAGTTGTTTCACAAATTGATAAAGATTTGGAAATTTACTCCTAAATGATCATTCCACATGATTCAGTGAACAGAGCCACGAAACGAAAATGAATGACATATAGGAACACATGTCATTATGGTTTTGATCATTTGACATTCTTGAACTTACTGGTTAGGTACAAAATTGTTCATTCCAGTCGACCATCCTGCTTCCAAATCCACAGCTCCTACTGGAATGTCATTTTGCGCATAGGTGGCCACTAATTTCAACAAGTCTTGTTGGTTTTGACTTTCTCCATTCATCCTATTTTGTTGTTGAGATGATGATGTGAATATTATTCCACCAATGATTAAATACAATTCATAAATTAAATAAATCTTTCATTATTGAATACTTACCATACCAAATGATGATGAGCCCACTCAGCATACGGTGCATTAATTTTCATAACGGGAGGAACGATATATTTCTTCAATTGTTTTCCAGACTCCGATGCAAGACCTGTAATGGAGATGGATGTGGGTACGGCATGGGACACACTGCAGTACAGCATCATCCATGCCATGAGAATAGAGGCCACCCAAAGGTTGTTGTTGTTGTGAAGAACATGTTGTTGTGCGAATGACATTTTTTTGAGTGTGAAACAGAACTAACGACCCTTTCCTAAAATGGATTATTCAAATGGTTCAAGGAGAGATATCATTGGCCATCTTTTTGATTATTAATTTCAATGAAGGAAGGATTTGAGTGAGGTTGTATTTTTGCATGAAAGTAAGGCACAAATTGTCAACCACCCAACTTGGAAGCGAGAAATTCGTAAACAGATGAACTTCGTACATTACTTTGAAGATCAATTCTGATTTAATATAGAATCTTGATTTAAAGGTGTTCTGTGTGTCGCAAGGGTAGCTCTAGTCAGTAAAGCACTTGCCCAAAAAAGAAGAACTCCAGCACCTAAAATCAATACAACCACACTTTTGCGAGCCAGCTCGTGTGGTTATATTGGAAAAGAGAATGTCTTTTTCGTTTTGTTGAATATTTTGAGAAATCATTATTAATGATTTGATCGACTGATGTCAAAATAAGAACCCGTGAAATATCGATCTTGTCAGTTTTCTTGTGAATGTATATACATATTCTCTTTGAAAACAAAACGTGAACAAGAACGTGAGAGAAAAAGAACCGATTACAATCCCTCAACCAATCAATCTCGTTGTAAACTTATCCACAGGCTTTAAAAAATCGTTCTCTCACGCGTCTCGCTTTAACTCACGCTAAAAAAACAACCAATAACACTCCTTACCATCATGGAATCTCCCAATTCAACAGACTCCATTCTGGATTTAGACCATCTTACTCCGGCAGATTCATCTGCTATTTGACGTCAATGAGAGAAGACTTCGACGAATTAGTTCGTCAAGTTTGTTCACCAAACTCATCTTCATCCATTGACGAGACTTCCAACACACACATGCATGAAGAAGACTCTCAATATTCCTTGGACAACAATTTCATTTCTTCTCCAGCATCCACCAGCAACGAATCGCATTCGTCAACCATTCAGGATACACATGTGAATCAACATCATCAGACATGCATGAATGAACATTCATCATTGGTTGGTGAACAGATCATGCCAGCAATGGAACAGGTACCTATGAATTCCATTCCTGCATGCAAGCATTCAAAGAATTCGAGCAATGAAATTCCGCCCTTGTTATGGTATATGAGAACGGAGTGTGATCAAAATCTTTACATCGTCCATACCTATCCACCGTGGTTATTACAACCCTTTCCGTACCATTCGAGTGCTTCTTGTCATTGTGATGCCAATATGGAACAGTCTCCATTGTCGTTTGGACTTGTGAAACTCTCCTATTATCCTCCATCTCATGTTAATGTCAATGATGTCAATGCCACAGCTGTTGTCAATAATCATTCAATGATTGATGGATTACATTCCTCAAATCAAACGCAAACCATGGTCCCACCAGAGCTTTCTCCATTTTATTCACCAATTCCATTGATGACGAACACCTGTATTCCATCAGAAACGGATCGACCAAACAGAAAGGTACACACCTTGGTAGTTTCAAAACAAAAACGACATGGAAAGAGAACTGCCGCACACAACACAGGACCAGTCGTTGAATCAAACATTAGTCATTATGACGTCTCGAAATTAGATGACCAATCTGGCTTTGCACTCACTGGAAGAAAACGAAAACAAAATCATGGCAGAATGCATTTAATTCTCCCATCCATGCAAAACTGTTGTCAAAATCGAAAAGTTATATTCGATTACAGCTCTGGAAGAAAAGAACATGAATATCAATATTGCTTCGTCTTTAAACATTTACAATTAGCGAACAATTTGGCGATGAATCAGCGACATTTAGAATCTGACAAGAAGATTCGAATGATTCTTGAATGCACCACTAAATGCAGAGACGATTCCCAATACGCCTCTTGGTTTGAGGTTACAGTAATTCCAATTCCAGGGATGACCAGTGGGTTAGACGTCACGAACGGCATATTTTCATGTTGTTTCAAAATTGTAAAAAAAAGACAAGAAGGGACATTGCCTAATACCGAGTCATTTACTTTGACCATGATGTACGAAAACGAACAGGTATTCACTTCAGATCTCTTCCAATTATGTTCAACTGACAAAACAAAGACCAGTCAATGTGAAGGTTGTCCAAATTGTTTCCGCAACAAGCTTGCTATTCAGCAGCAGTAGGAATCATCGATGATTGTGTTGTACATAATAAAAAACAATTAACCATGGAACATGTCTTTCGTGATTGAACGTGACAATTCTACCAGATTGTTGTCGTCATCACCAGTCAACACTCCTCCAATGGAAATGAATGATTCGATCATTCGATCGTGTTATTATCAATGGATCAGCAACACATTCTTTATTCCTCCATATGCTGATAATGATGTTGGTCTGTCACAATGACATGTCGGTAAATATGTTGAATCATGTACTGTAAAATGGATTGATACTGTCGTGGGGTAATATGGTTCGTCAATGATGTTGTAGCGGTCGAAACATTCTCTTGCGTCGTTTCAGCACAATCCCCACACTTGTAAATCACCTCTAGATAGGGCAACATGTTGTATTGAATAAATTCTTGAAGGAATGTTCTCTCAGTTTTGCATTGGGAAAGCAATTCATCATATCGTAAGAGAGTTTGTTTTGACTCTGTCATCAATGTTTCATATTCTTGTTTTAACATGTGGTACGATTTAAGACTTTCTGTTAATTTCAGTTTAAGATTTACAAGGGAGGTTTCAAGATCTTGAGTACTAGTGTCATCGTGACATGCATGGCTCGTCGTAGAATTGGAATCACTATTCATCGACTGTGTGACCCATAAATCCAATCTCAGGGTCAAATGTCTGTTCATATTATACAGTGTCCACTTCTCGATTTGCAGTTTTTCTGTTGTAATCTTGAACTTTCGAATTTCTTCTTCCAAATTCAAAACTGTGTGTTTCAGTTTCTTCACTTGTTCAACATGGTCTTGCCTGGTTTGTTTCAATCTTCTTAACTGGTCAATCGACTCCAATTGAATTTGTTCGTACTTGCATCTCATATTTGCCATGTTTTGATCTTGTTGATGAATTAATTGTTGATATTGAGAAATGTTGTGGTTCAGATTGTCAATTTGGGATAAATATTGCTTGCATTCAGATTGATGTTGTTCTTCAAGAGAGTGATACTGATTCTGAATGGAGTTCGTATTTTCAGACCATGTTTGTTTCAACTCTGTCACTTCTCTCGAGTGTTGCAGTTCAAGTTGTTGAATTTGAGATTTCAAGACATCCAATTCGAGTTGATGAAATTCAACTAATTGATTGTACTGAGTTGATATTGAATCTAATTGATCCTTATAATGTTGAATTGTCTGTTGATACATTGGAATGTCGATTTCAATCATGGGATTAACATGATTGACAAATTGCTCAAATTTCTCCTCTTCAACTTTGTGAATGACATTTCCAATGCATTGTTTGACAAAGAGTGAAATATAATCTCTATTGTTTTGTTGAATATTTTGATCCATATCATGCAAAGTTGAAATAGTTTGTTTCAATAATGCATTCACTTTCTGAGAAGTTGTTTCAATGTGACTCTGATACGAGAGATTTTGTAAAGCTAATTGTGAATTCACATCAATGGTGACTTGAACTGAGGAAGGAGGAGATGTAGGAGTATTGCTTGTTGCAGCAGAGGTCATGTTGTTACTTGTCGAATTACTATTCGCAGATGATTCATTCATCAACTTTTTCAGTTGCTTCTCCAAGAATTGATTTCTATTCTTCAAACTCTCACATTTGGCTTCATTCTCCTTAATGAGCTTTTTACTTTGTTCATACAATGTCTTGTACTCATTGACATCCATCGAAGAGTTGTCCAAATCAATTTTCAACTTTTGAACCTGATCTTCTAATTGTTGGGACTTCTCTGTCAATTGTTGATATTCTTGAATGGGAAGTGAAATCAAATGTTGTGCCGACGAATTGTTATTCATCGATTGATTAAGTAAGTGTTTATGTCCACTCAGAGTTGTTGAATTTAAATTAGTACTAGAGGTATTTAAACTACTGATATCAAGAGCAGAATTCATGTTGAGAAGAGATGCAACGCTATTATTGGCATCTCTTGAAGTTACAATTTTCTTTCGCTTATTGGATTTGATCGGATCCGAGTTGTTGCTTGGAAAAAGTATACCATTATTGGAGGAGGAAGAGGTGGAAACACTGCTTGGCAATGCAACAGTATTTGTAATAGTCGAGAGAGGAGTTCTGGTTTTACTTAGATTTGAAGCCATCATAGATAATGAAGATGATGCAAATTGTTTTCCGCTACTACTAGCTTGATTGGATAAGAGAGAGGCTTTGGTTGCCAAAAGAGAGGACGTCGTAGTGGAAGGGAGGCTCGAAGTCGTATTGGTGTGGTTGTACTTGTTTTGATCCGTGGTGGTAAGAATGGTTCCTCCTCCAGTTCCGGCTGAAGATAATAATGAATTCACACTATTGGCACCATTCCCGCTACTCAAATACATGGAAAAGAGAGAAGATTGAGAGAGACTGGGTCGGGTGAGAAGGCTTGGATTGGTGCTGGTTGTGGATAATGGAGTGTAAGCTTGAGAGTTGTGGGAAAGAGGATGAAACGAGGAGGATGAGAGGCTTCTGGAGTGTGGGTGTTGACTCATTTTTTATTGAAATATAACGGTTGAATTTTTGAAATTGGCGGGAATAAATGAAATCTTTATTTTGGGAAAGAGGAAGATCAAATTTTTAAAGCTTGAGAGGGAATTTACATCGCTCCACTGTGAAGAAAGAGCCACGGTATGGATGTGGGAATCGATAGGCAGCATGTTCAGCACTTTCTTTGAAATACTTTTCTGGGTAAGCATCAGGATAACTGGTTTTTGAAACGTCAGCAATCGAGCAGGTTGGTTTTCCTAAGAATTTTCGAATCATGAAAATGTGTGACAAGAATTGACTTTCACACGTCGTAGCGATAAAGTAATCAGATTCGATGGCAAACCAAAATGCATACAAGGAATTGTGCAATTGATGATTGGCAGTTGTTCTCATAATATCAAATTGAGGATAGACATGAACTTTGTGCACTGAGGAAAGTTCGGTCAATCTCAAACTTTCAACGGTGAGAGCTTCGAATCCGGCACCAACCATTAATACTCTGTAATCCTTATCTTTGAAAAGAAAATCTCCTAAAAATACAGAAATAAAGTCAGTATTCATGGTACGTTGACATCCTGGATAACTATTGGGGTTTTGATTGGGAGTGTGAATTTGATTATGAATGACAATTAAGGGTCCTTTTGAGTCGAGTTCAGTTTTCCATTTCCAATCTTCCATAACTCTTCTCGAAATAGCAGATGGTGTGAACAAGTCAAAGAATAACACATAGAGCATATCTTCCTCAATATCTAATCCTCTCCATCTTCCCCATACATAACCAAGATTAATCACTGCATGATTTAAATAACCTGGTTTCTCCATTGCTTTTTGGTGAATAATATCTACTGCTTCAGTGAGTGTTTTTTGACCCAAGGTTTGATCTTGAAGAGCGAACAATTCTTCAGAAGAGTTTTTTAACAATTCAGAACTCTCCTCGTATTCCATCATGGAAATACCAAATCGTTCTTGTGCTAACTTTTTAGTTCGTTCCAAATCAAAGAATTTAGAAAATCGATCATTTCCTTGACAGTAACATAATCTAGTCATGGGTATGTTGCATGTGATTGCATTCATAAATAATGTTACAATTTTGTGAGTTGTTACTACTTTAAGGTTGTAAACTCGAAATTGAGACTTACCCCCAATTACCATCTGTACACATGGATGGAATGATAAACTTCTTGGCACCAACTTTGGCAGTAATGGCCATACAAGTAATCAACTCAAATAACTGATTGGTCAATCCACAAGTCAGAGAATGTTGTTGTTTTGTGAAACATGTCATGACTTTGTCTCCATACACTTGCTCATATTTGGGATCAGGTTTCAATTTACTCATAAATTCAGCAATTCTTGCTTTCGAAAATTGTTTATCAATTCCTGTCCAATACGTGAGTGGCTTTGCAACTTGTTTTGAAGTTGCTTCAGTATTTGAAGTAACACCCGACTCGGAGTTATGGAATGCTCCAGATGATGAAGCTAACAATGTGGATGACGGGTTCGTTCGATTATACATCACTCCGATGAACATTGAGATCATGCAAACGAATACGAGTAATACAACGGCGATTTTTGCGACCCGAGGAACTTTATGAAGTGAAACAATGGTTGAATTAGCCAGTGACATTTTGTATGGAGTGTATGGATTGAGGTGGATGACAGCTGGCTTGGAAGGATGGAAATGGTGGAGACGTGAATGTATTTTTTTCTTGACTTTTTTAAACGTAGCAAGAAGAGCGGCAAAACTGTGGCACTTGACACTTCTTGTTGTATTCAAGTTTTCCAACGTTCATCAAACCATTGTTTTCATAGAATATTCGTTTCGTTCGTCACAAGTGTTAAATCAAAGAGATAATGAAATTCCATCTCTCTCTCGCTTTTACTGTTTTCAAAAACGATCCCATCATCTCTGTTTCTGCTTCGTCCTTTGCATTCATTCAAAGCGACAATTAACATTGTTGCCTAATTGACCGCACCATTTATGTTGCAAAAGCCCACCATGCAAGTCACTTGTCAAGGATCCGTTCGTCATGAGATGTGTGCACTTTCTTCCGTCTCAACAACTGAAAAAAAAACAAACTAGTGAGCTCCTCCTTTTCATCCCTTCCTCATCACAGTCCATCTCTCATCGCTCAAACCTAAGTAACAACTCCATCAATGACTTGTCGAAAACAATTATTACTTCTTCTTCTACTTCTATTCACTCATTGGACCATAGTTCATGCCTTTTCATGTCTCAACCAACAATCTCTCCCGTCCGAACGTGTGGCCTCTCAAACCAACCAATCATTCCAAAAAATCACTCGAAATTCATTCAATTCAACATCTTCGATCGTTACTTTGAATTTTGTTCAGGCCATCGATGCTGCCGTTCGAGATCTTGTTGCGACTTCACAATTTCGAGACAAATTTTTCGATCATTTGAAATTTCAAGTCCCAACTTGTGTGAAAGGAAATTTAATTCGATATCCGTCGGAAAATCCATTTCAATCTCGATCGAATCTCAAGTTTTGTTATCAAATGGAAAATGCAGAGCCTTACACAAGTGTGTATGAAATGGTGGCTCAGGGAATTTTGGATCAAGTCAATTCACACTATTCCATGTCGTTGAAAAAGGAAATTGTGTTGGTGAATACAACAGATGGATTTTTCGTTTCATTGAAGCGAGCGGTGGATGAAGGAATTTGTGACGTCGTGGTTGCTGATGTCTCGTTGGTTGCTGAGCGCTTGCCACTTGTCAATTTCATGTCATGCGCCTATGGAGCTACTTCAATGGCCTACCTCACCACCTCAAGCTCCTTAGGTGTTGCTTCTGTGACCGACCTCAACAAGAGCGGGTTAAAAGTTGCTGCCTATTCTGGAACCATTTTCGAAGATTACATTAAACAAAATTTACCGCTCGCTACTAAATTGTCCGTCGGATTCGATGAACAATTTGAAATGGCCACTATGAAAACAGTCGATGCCATTGTTGCAGACGCTGTCGATTTAATGGTGTGGATGAATAAGAATACGACACGTTGTCCAGATTGTACGGTCAAGATTTTTGGAGATCCAAGTTATTTTGGAACATTTACGGCAAAGGTCAATGCAAGTTCGAGATTAAGGGAATTGACAAATGTGTGGTTATTCATGGTTTTAATCAGTGTTTGGATGGTGTGGAATCTAATGTGAACAAGAGTCAATATTTAACCTCAATAAAAATTTTTTAACAATAATATTGTAAAGTGTGAAATTATTCATTACGGTGTACCAATGAGGTAATGCAATGCTGAATCAAAAAATGGTGAATATGATTTTGATGTCATCTCTTGATCCATGCTTTCCATTTTTTAACCAAACATTCTGCCTGTTAAATTGCTTTCTCAAAAGACCATATGCTCGCAGTTTGAAGATGTCTTGATGGTCAGGTAGTATTATTGTTTAAACAAAAAAATGTCAGTTGCCAAGCTGTCAATTCTGCTTGCATTGTTAGCTCTTGGTTTGCAAGTAGTGTGCCTTCTTGCTCATCCTCTCGATGATGTAAATTTATTATCTCGTTCCTCTTCAAACCTGTTCTCTAATCAAAAGGATGAAAAACTTTATGTGTACATTCATGTCAAGGACCAAGTTAAATTGAGTGATTCGAAAATTGAAGAATTATGTCAAGCAATGGGTGTTAAAAGAACACAACTTGATATTTCTTCTCGTTATCAAAAGACATTCACTACTTGGTTGAGTTTCTCACACATTGAAAAGCTTCACCAGTCAAATGTCATCTCATCCATGGTCGACAAAGTTGTGAGAGTACCTGCACAAGATAGAATCACATTTTCTGCATTGGATTTAGATTCTCTTCAATATGCGAACGTGAGGGTTGTGTTTCATCAAGAAGTGGATTCTAGAATTAGAAAGACTCGTGTTGCACATCCAAATTTAGAAATTCAACAATGGTTTGAAAAAGAATTCAATCAAAAGTTGAATAATGTGCTTTCGTCCACCTCCAGTAACAAGAGAATGACCACTGGTTCTTCCCAATGGTTGCGCGAGGAACTGTCAAATGTCTTTCAGTTGAATTTTCAAAATGAAGAATATGAAGACTCAACCAACGTCATGACCATTTCATTGACCAACTTTGACGTCAATGCTTGGCCTCTCTTACAACAAGAACCATCTACCACTTCAAGAAATCGTCATTCCATGCCTCAAGAAACTGACCAAGCTCTCAATTTTCTTCAAAGAAGAAGAACTCTTCAACAACAAGACAACATTCAAGCATACCAAGAGGTGTCGCAATCGATGGGACAAGCTCTCCTTTCTCAACTCCTCTCCCAAGAAGATGCTATTTCCATTTCGAGAGAATTTCCTCAAAGTTTGTTAAATTTGGGAAGTAATCAAGTCGTGCAACAAGGAGGAGACGCGCCTTCTCTTTCATCCAATTCTAAAAATCATTTCATTTGGAGTCAGAATGTAACAGGAACGGATCAAATTGTCCAAATTATTGATTCAGGTGTTGATGTCAATCATTGTTATTTTTCAAAGGCAGGTGAAAATTATTTCTCAACTCCCAATTACAACAATCGAAAAATTGTCTTTTATCAACCAGTGACTTTCTGGGGCGACAAAATTGATAATAATGGACATGGATCTCATGTGGCTTCAACCATTGCTGGATCCTTAGAAGCTGGTTCCTTAAACGTCAGCATGTCCAATGATATTGGTATTGCACCAAATGCCAAACTTTACGTGACAGATGTCATGAAAGGAATCTTTTTCTATGTTTCTTCCTTAAGCTCCTATCTCACCACGGCATTTAATAGAAAGGCCAGAGTTTCGTCCAACAGTTGGGGGTGTGCCAATCCTTACGACTGTGTCTACGATTGTCGTTGTTATGAATATGGAACTTTGAATCTTGTCAATGATTCGTATTGTTTGTACAATTATGGTGTTCGATGCTGTGAAGTGTGTAATCAATATGACAACAATGCTCTAGTTGTTGATTCCTTTACAAGAGACAATGACGAAATGTTGATTGTCATGGCTGCTGGTAATAATGGATACTTTTCGAGCAAAGGCACTGTCCTGTCACCTGCCACTTCTAAAAATTCCTTAACAGTCGGAGCTCAATATGCCACTTTGGAAGAATACATTCGTTTCAACAAGACTGAAATCAATGGAACACTCTATAACCATCAAAATATGGGCTACTTCTCTGCTCGTGGCCCCACTTTCGATCAACGTTCCAAACCTGATGTGGTCGCTCCTGGAGTTTCCATTTATGGAGCATTGAGAAATCCAACTTCTTGTTCGCCAGAAGGAGGTTTGACTGCAAAATCTGGAACTTCTATGGCTACTCCAGCAGTGGCAGGAGCTGCTGCTCTCGTACGTGACTATCTCTCTCAAAATAATAATTCTCGACTTGTGAACTATGAACTCTTCAATAAGAATTCCACACAAACCATTTCTGGAAGTTTGGTGAAGGCCATGATTATTCACAGTGCTCAGAAAATGACTGGTTTTGTGAAACTCACCAACGACACCTCTCCATTTGGAATTTCTCAAAGTTTGGCTCGTTTGCCTTACCCAAATATTTACAATGGCTTTGGAAGCGTGAATTTGAAAAATGTCTTGTTATTTGAAAATGTCAAGGAATCGGTCAACACGATTGGAAAGTTATTTTTATTGAATCGATATTCATTGGCTCCTGGAGATGAATTAGTTCTTCCTTTCCATGTTCCTGAAGATAAAAAGAAGAATGGTCGTCATCACGATAAGAAGAAGAAAAACAAGAAACCAAAAATTCCAATTAAGGTCACCTTGACTTGGTACGATTACAAGGGAGCCATCACCAATAATGCTACAGCCACCAACAAGCAACTCATCAATGATATGGATCTTTCGTTGAAAAATGGTCATCGTCGTGTGTTTTATGGAAATCCATCCACATTGAGAAATGGAACTTGTCCCTATGACTTTTTAAATACGGTCGAGAGAATTGAAATTCCAGTGAAATACATCAAGTCAGTGTCGACATCCACTAACCATGAACGTGCAAGTTTGAATCGTGATCATGAAAGTAGACATCGTCGTGTCAAGTCATTCCAAGTTATTATTAAGGCCAAAGACACAAATATTGGAAACCAAACATTTAGTTTAGTGGTCACTGGTCCAATTCAATCTGGTTCTCCAAAGCCAAGGCAAGAAAGACCAAACCGAAGAATTCGTGGTTAAGGTAAAATAAACTCAACAATTGGGACGACATTTTTACAGCGTGGCTTTCAAAATTTTGTCATGTCATTTCAATGAATCATTTTAAACAATTTATTACACAAGACTTATTCTTGAGTACTTTCAGCTGGAACTACTGTATGGTTCGATCCACCAACTCCATCTTGTTCAGCAGTAGCAACTTCATCCATGACACTACCTCGATGTTGTTGTTCATTCATCAAGTCATCTTCCAAATCAGCAAGAACCTTTCTCACTTGATTCTTTCTCTTCTTTTGCTCACTCTTTGTTGCATTCTTAATCTTTTCTTGTTTCAATTGATTTCTCACATTTTCGAGCTCATTCTCAAGTTGTTTAATTTGTTCTCTATTCATGGAATCTTCCAATTCTAAACGTTTCTTTTCAGATTCCACTCTTCGATATCTAGTTTCAGTTTCTTGCAAATTCAATGTAGCAATTCTAGCTTCCCGTTCAGCCTTTGAAGCCTTCTTCTCATATTCTTGCTTGTGTGAAAGTTCTTCTTGAAGATCACGTTTCAAATCGGCCAACTTTTGAGCAGTCTTCTTTTCTTGTTTGACCAAATCGACCTTATCCTTTCTCAATTCTTGAATCAATTGATTCAAATTGGCAATTTCCATTTCGTAATGTTGTTTTCCAGCCACATTGTTTTGATCCAACTTTTTACGTTCACTCATGAGATCGAGTTTCACTTGATCAAGCTCTTTACGAGTTTGTTGGAGAGTCTTATCCAAAGAGTTGTATCTTTCCTTTTCATCGTTGAGACCACTTTGTAATTTGCTAATGGTTAATTGATATTCAGATCGAAGTCTCACCAATTCATCTCGTAAATCTTCCGATTCCTCAGCCAAACTTCTCAATTCTTCAATTTCCTTATCAGCGTGTTGCTTTTGTGCTTGATATTTCTTCTTGAGTTTTTCCTCAGTTTCCAATCGAGATTTGAGTAACAAGTTTTCTTGTTCGATCGTAATGTTCTTATTCTCCAAATTGTGTTTGAGAAGACTCAATTGATCGATTTGAGATTTCAAATTGGCAATGTCAATTTCGTACTTTCTTCTGAGAGCTTCAACAATTTGAGAGTCGACAGCTCCAGTGTTAGATTCTTGTTGATCTCGCTTGGCATTCTTCAAATCCTTCTTGAGCTTCAAATTCTCTTGTTTGAGTTTGTTGAGTTGATCAGACAATTCACGTCCGAATTGTTCACTTTGTTGAGTCAATGTGGACATTTGTTGTTTCAATTGTCTATTGTCGTTTTCAACATCTTCACGAGATCGAGAAGCGTCACGACGAATATTTTCAATCTCATCTTCGAGTTGTTTACAATTGCGCATCTCTTGTTCAGTCTTTCTCTCAGCATCTTGGAGTTTCAAACTCAATTCATTGATTTGAGAATTGAGAGAGGAAATTTCATCTTCCAAGTCGTCTCTCTCAGCATTGGATTCCTTGGTCTTATTCTCAGAATTCTTCAATTCGTTTCTCAAACGTTGATTCTTATTGACCTCTTCTTGGAGTTTCGAGTTGGCAATTTCAAGTTCGCTTTGAACCGATTGCAACTTGATCTTTAACGATTTAATTTCCTCAGTAGTTTCAGCCAATGAAGATTGCTTGAGTTTGAGAGTGGTCTCCACTTCTTCCTTGTTGCTTTGCTCCAATTTCAATTGAGCCTCCAACTCGTTAATTCTTTGCTCGAGCTTGTCCAATTCCTTTCCGAGAGAAGAAACCTTCTTTTGAGCTTGAGTCTTCTCAGAGCTTTCGTGTTCCTTTTCCTTGAGAGCTTGCTCAACACGAGCACTGAGTTGAGAGATTTCATTCTTGAGATCGTCCTTATCTTTTGAAAGTGTTCCTCTCTCGAGTTTGATATTTTCGAGATCGGTGCTCAACTTTTGTTGTTCTCCCTTCAATTTGAGAGTGAGAGCCTTCTCGTTCTCAAGCTCTGACTTGTTCTTGTTGAGTTGATCTGTGAGAGACTTCTTTTCTCTCTCCAAATCTTCCAAATCATTCTCGAGTTTGGAGTTTCTATTCTTTTCAGCGTTTAATTCATTGGTGACCTTCTCGAGTTGAGCGCTGGTGGTGGCAAACTTTTCATTGGCAGTTTGTAAATCAAATTCCAAAACCTTCTTCTCGTTGGAAAGTTGTCGCTGAGTATTCTCATAGTCTTGGAGTAATTTAGCGAGACGTTCCTTCTCGTCACCAGCTTGGTTCAAGGATTGATCCAATTTGGAGACCTTCTGGAGAGTGTCATTCTTCTCAAGATTGGTAATCTCAATGGTCTTGTTCAATTTCTTGATTTCCTTTTCGAGATTCTTGACAGTGTCGGAGAGATCCTTCTTTTCTTGAGCCAATTTAGATTGCAATTGTTCGGCATCTTGACGATCTTGATCGGATTGTTTCTTCAATCTCATGAACTCTTGAATCTTGATGTTCACCTCGTTCTCATATCTTGCCTTTTGTTCTTGCAAGGTATTTTCCAAATCCTTGATACGTGTGTCACGATTTCTAATTTCAACTTCTTCCAAATTAGAAATCTTGGTAGTGAGGTTTTGAATTTGAGACTTTTGAGAAGCAATAGTTTCCTCGAGAGTATGAATCTCTTCAGTCAATGCTTGAATTCTGGCATTGGCCGTCTCCAAATCACTGGAGAGCATTTTACCCTTAGTTTCTGAGGATTTGAGTGTTTGTTGTTCATTCTCCAATTTGGCTTGAATTTCACGAGCATTTTGTTGAGCACTGTCGAGCTTTCTAGTGAGATCTTCGACTTGTCTTTGCTTCTTCTCACTTTCTTCCTCGACATTCTTCTTCTCGAGTTTGAGTTTGTTGAGCTCCAAACTGAGATCATCCTTCTCCTTTTGAACTTGTTCAATTTCTTGTCTCAGTTTCTTATTGGTTTGCTCTGATTTTCTAAGATCTTCTTCCTTTTGGGATCTGTTCTTGTTTTCAGAGTTGTATCGAGACTTTTCATCTTCCAATTCACTCTCCAACAATAGAATTCGTTGATCTCTGGATGAAACTTCGTTACCACTAATGATCAAACGATTTTCCAAGTCTGAGATTTTACCTCCAATTCCTTTTGTTTCTTTCTCAAGAATTCAATATCAGCCTCACGATTCTCAATATCTTGTTGTTTTTGCTTCAATTGAATGTCCTTAGAACGGATGGATTCTTCCAAATTGTGAATCTTCTCATTGAGAGTCTTTACCACTTCATACAAGTCATTCAATTTCTTGTCTTGATCGGTGAGATTACTTGTCTTGTACTCGATATCATCTCGCAAATTCTTAATGTTTTGCTCCTTATCCAAAATGGTTTGTTCAAGAGTTCGATTCTGAGAGGCTAACTTTTCAATTTCATTGTGAGCGGCTTTGAGTGCTTCCTTAGCAACATCACGTTCTTGAACCATCTTTTGTTTCTCCAAATCAAGTTTCTTCTTCTCTTCTTGTTCCTTTTGGAGACTTTCCTTGAGTTGATCCAAATCTTGCTTCAACTTTTCAGTTTGCTTTTCAGAAGCAAATTCCTTGAGGAGAGGTTTCACGAGTCCAATCAATCTCCACCAATCCCAATCACGTAACTTACTGTAACCTCTAAAGTTTCGTTGAATGGTCTTGATACTGAGTAATCTTCTTTGCAACTTTCTATAGGTTGCTCTTTCAAAAGCAGCCAATGCAGCAGCTTGTGCCACATTAATGTATTTGGAAATTTGTACCTCACGAAGAGATTCCAATTCAGCTTCTTGAGAGGCTTTCAAGAAGACCTTGGTGAGACCGAGCTTGTATTGAGTAGTTTCCTCAAATTCAATATAATTGAGAATGGCCTTAGCCTTATCCTTATCCGATGCATTCTTATCGGCCAATTTGGTCTTATCTTCAACTAATAATTCGTAACGACGAACAAAGTCCTTATACAAGATACGACCTGGATAACCCTTTCTGCTAATTCTGATACCTTCCAAGACACCGTTACATCTCAATTGATGAAGCACATTGTAATCTTCAATGATACCTGGCTTTTGCAAATTATTAGGTTTGATGCAACGAATAAAGTGAGGCTCAGTACTGGCCAACAATTCCATCAATTCACTCAATTGTTGTTTGTATTGGGCAGCAACGGTCTTGAATCGGGTACCACCTCCTCCTTGCTTCTTGGAGCTACTACTACCACCACTGCTGGAAGCATCATCACGATCCGATGGTCTATCGAAGAGAGCCTTCACGAAAGGATTTTGAGATTTCAACATGGTCTTTTTACAATCATCGTTGAGAGGATCCACATTACGTTTGAACCAATCGTTGGTATCGTACACAACCTTTCCAGCATAGTGTTTGAGTGTAAATTCAAGTTCATTGAATTTGCTTGTCTCAAAGATGGGTTTGTTGCCATGATTCTTGGTAATTTCTCTCACCAAACCAGCCTCGTTCTTTTGAGCCATGAAGGTTTGTTGATCCAATACGGACAAGATACCGAGAGGTTTCTCAATTAAATCAATGGTTGGTTGTAAATCCAAACCAAAGTCAATAAAGGTCCATTCAATCTTTTCCTTCAAGTATTCTTCTTGTTCTTTCTTGAACATGTGATGATTGAAGAATTGTTGGAGTTTTTCATTGGTATAGTTGATGCACAATTGTTCAAAGCTGTTATGTTCGAAAATTTCAAAACCAGCAATATCCAACAATCCAATAAAGTTTTTGATGACTTCTTTGGAGATTAAGTTTTCATTGATACGTGAAACGAGCCAATCAAAGAGACGATTATAGGTTGATTTGACGAGAGCATTTCTATTGTAGGTAGCTTGGAGAGCTGTTACGTGAGTTTCAATACGATCGGTTGGTGTGACAATATCTGGTTTCATAAAGCCCTTTGCCAAACCATCAGGATTGACCTTCAGTAATTCAGAAGCAACTTCCAATGGGCCACGATTGCTTGCAGGTAAAGTTGACAATTCATCTTCATCCACAAAAGCAACGTTACCCAAATGAAGAATGGCAGCAATGACTCGACAACATGAATCAATTTCATCTTCGGAAATACCAATCACACGCATACTATTCAAAGTATCCTCAAATTCCTTCTTGTCATCAATTCCAGCAACATTTGTACATCCTGAATGATTCACGTAATTGAATGAATTGACACCACCAGTCAATTTGTACTTGTTTCGGGCCTCTGGATCCGATAAGATTTGATAAAAGAAGTGGAAATTTCTCTCACCATTGGCCTGATTCAACACACGTGTGGTTTCAAGTAAGTAGTGAGTAATTTTAGTTCCGACAATGATTCCTTGAAGACCAAAATCGATGGAAATGAATTTACCAAAACGTGAAGAGTTATTGTTTCTCAACGTTTTGGCGTTACCAAAAGCTTCGAGAAGAGGATTGGTTTGCAAGAGTTTTTGCTCCAAATTACCTCCTTGATGATGATGAGAAGCACCAGCCACTGTGGCAAGGTATTGAATGATCTTTTTGACTGTAAATTTGTGTTTTCGGTTTTGGTCGTTCATTATCATTACAAACAAAAATGAAACACATGATTGGTAGGGAATGAGATTTTCGAAAAATCAATGAAAGAGTCAATTTCCATCATTGAATGGGCACGATGATCATATGATCAGCTCATGAACCAAAGGAAATTAAAAAAACAACATACCACTTTCAGTTTTACCAGCTCCTGATTCACCTGTAACCAACATACTCTGATTCTTCTCATTCAACAACATTTGTCTATATGAAACATCAGCGACAGAGAAAATATGAGGCTCAACATCATCTCGTCTCTTTCCAGCATGTTTTTTTATGACCTCATTACTGTAAATTGGTAAATTCTTGTATGGATTTACAGCCAACAAGAACAAACCAGAATAGGTATAAATGTCATCTCGTTGATATCTCAGTTTGAGATTGTGAAGTACAGAAGGTTCATTGAGATGAGACAAGGAGGCCATATCTACCGAGTAATCTAATTTGAGAGGATTGGCAGGACAAACTGTATTCAACTTGAGAGTTTCTTGTTGTTTGGTCAATGAATTTTCACACAAACATGTTTGTTTTGACTCATCAATTGAAATCACTGTTCCCAAATGGAAAGAAGGTTCTCCTGTTGGTGTAGAGGGAGTTTGACTTCCTTCCTCTGCAGATGTTGAAGCTGTGTATGTTGGCATCCAGATGTCGTCTCCAACTTTGAGTTTGTAATTGGAATCATCTTCATGGATTTCCAAATCTACATTATTCTTCTTTCTTGGTGGCATTTTATGTGATGACAAATCAGACACTGTGGTTGTCAAATACTAATAGTGGATGGTGATACTATTTGAAAATAATGATGGAGATGATGATATCTCTCAATCAAAAAGTTATAATGATGAATGTGAAGAATATAATGAAAAATTTGTCGAGTTTTGATGACGACTCAAGTGTTCCTATCAATTTTCGATGGGGATTGTGTATTATTTTACGGAGGATTCAACACACCACAATATTGTAGTAGATGAGTGGTTGACGATCAAGTCAAAAGTGTGTGAATTTTTTTGATGATGTTGATGAAAAAAGACGAGATTTGTTTTTGACGAGTGTATTCATTAAAGGAATGTGTGACGGATGACAGACATTAGCTAGAATACAAATTATGAAAAATAAACCATCACTTGCTAAAGTGTTATAATTGGTTCATCATCAACGAAAATCATCGTGTTATTCTTTGAATGACGTTGTTATTTTGACAAGAATTCTCTCTTGTTTGCCCTATCGTCACTCATTGGCTGGTAACGAATGTTAAACTTTGTTGTATTCAACAACAATTCCGAAAGACCATACTCTTCGACACACATTGTTGAATTTGTGTCTCTTCCTGATTTGCATGCAATACTGTTGGATGTTTAACTTCTTATGCGATGATTTAAAATTCAACATGAAATTGTGATGTATATTTACATTTGATATTCACGTCGCATCACAACAGATTCAATGCCACGAAACGGTGTCTATCTCATTAAACAACCATGTGAACGCCGCCTATTCCGTTTTGCATTTTGAAAATTTCACAAATACACGTTAAGATTGGACATTGTTTCTCGTTTTATGAATTTATGGCAATGCATTTCATCATGCATCAAGGTAAGGAAAATTGAAAAAGAAAGTTTACTGGCCATGAATGGAAATGGTAATTCTGAAAGAGATTTTACCTTAGAGCAGCAAACTCAAATCCAGATTCAATATCTGTCGACTCACAAGCCCTATTTAACCCAAAGTGGCCACTTGGAAGGTCAAGTGCGATCTTTCGAGTGAAAAAAATGTCTCGTCATCCAAGAACTCTTTCACAACAAGGCTCAACAACTCGAACCATCATCTTGTTGTTGTTGATAGCCATGGTATTGGCACTAAGTACTGCATCGTATGGAGTTCATGCCATCAACATTACTAGAAACTTTGGTAAGTGAATTCAAACTTGGTTGACTGTCAAATGCCAATCATGATGATAACATAAACCTCTTGAAAATTATATTGAATTCTTGTATTCAGCTGATGTGATTGATGCTGCCACAGCTGCCTATATCGCCACTTCTGAATGGAAAACTGCCTTGTCCAATTTTGGAGTTCCCTACACAGTGCCAACCTGTACTTCCTCACCTCAGTATCCAAAAAGTTTTGATTTCACATCTGACAAGATGACTTTGTGTTATGAATTAGAAACGAATCCTGTAAGTCATCTTGTTATTTTTGACCTGACACTAGAACGGTGCAACCAATGAATGTGACAACCGTAATGATGTTGTTGTTGTCCCAATATAATAATTTTAATGTAAGCCATGGGACAAGATTCACGAGAAAGCTGGTAACATGTTGTTGGCTGAAATCAACAAGCAATATAACAGAGCCATCACTCCAGTGTTTTTAAAGCTCAACACTTCTGTAAGTAACTCTGTTTCCGAATATGGGTATGAGCAATGATAATGTGTAATTGTGTGTCCATTTGGGAAAATGTCACTTTCAATGACCATGTTGTATTTGTTCCTTAATGAATAACAACATGAACAGAAATATGGATATTGGGATACGTTACGATTTGCAGCCAACGATGGAACCTGTAATGTCATTATTGCATCAAATAATTGGGATGCGAAAAGAGCCACTCAAGCACATTTTCAATGTAAGTGAATTCGCTCAATATTGCAATATTGATATTTTGTACATGTAAATTGTAATTACATTGACACTCCATTTTAGGCATGTATGGATCCTCTGGTTATGGATTTTTGAGATCTGAACTGGATTTCGACACTCTTTCCTTACAGCAAGATTCACAACTCAACGATTCTCGAGTCATTATCGGAACCTTTGGAGGTACCATTTAGTAAGTTTTCAAAGAGTTTCATTGTTTTAATAACCTTGTTTTCACAATATCTAGTGACACTCTCGTGACAAAAAGTTATCAAGCAGCCAAAGTCATTCGTGTGAATAGTGGTTGGGTCGACGTTTTCCAAATGATCAAGGACAAGCAAATTCACGTCATGATTGCAGAAGCGACTGATTTACGAAATTGGCTCAACTCCAACTCTGGTTCATGTGCCAGATGTTATACCAAATTATTTGGAACTCCATTTTCGTATTCATCGTTTGTTTCTGTGAATATTGAGAATACGAGTTCTGCGATGTTTTCGAGTGTGAACACTTGGAAGAGTGTTTGCCTTTCATTGGTCGTGTTGATAATGATGAAAATGATTGTTTTTTAAGGATCGCATGCATTCTTTCACACGATCAAATAAATAAACATTGGTTCGAAAACAATGTTTTTTTGAAATACCATTTACAATAGTTCGAGTTTGCTATCGAACAAAGTTTTAGGGCAAACTCCATTCATTACTTTCGCCTTTGTGAGATTAAAATCGAACATACTCTGTGCGCATAAACAATAGACCTTACGCAAATTCACCACTTTCATCGAACGCGCTCGCGTTCAAACAAAACACACCTTCAAAAAAAATAACATTATTCCTATTGCTTGCCATTAAACATCATCACGACCACTCACTACTTGGCAAATCAAAATTTAATAATAATCATCGTGTATTGAAAGAAGAAGAAACGGCTTCAACATCATTCTTGATTTAAAAAGTATGCCTCGACCCGAAGAAGACCATACTCCCTCCTCATCGTCATCGGCACAAGCTTCACGGGAAGAAGGAGTGATTTTTTCAAATGTTGTAACGAAAGGCTCTACTCAACAGCCCATTATTAATACACAAATTGCTTTTAAAGATAATGAAACAGCTGTGGAAGCTGAGCCTAAAAAGATTACTCAAAATGTTGATCAATATTTCAGAGAAGTGCAAGAGAAGGACGAATTTGAAATTGCGGAAGAGCATCAGTATGTATTTTAATGTTTTCTTTGATGATTTCATTTAAATTTACTATTCAATCATGATTGACCAAATATTTCATGTGACGTTTTTTCCTGACGTTTCACATGATGACACACTATTTCACACAATCATTGTTCAGACAAGCATGCCCGGAAGAGACAGCAAACATTTTCTCTCGGATATCATTTTGGTGGTTTAATGGTTTAATGAAAACTGGATACTCAAAGGTACTTCAAATGTCTGACCTTCACAAATTGAGAAAGGAAGAAGAAGCTGGTAATCTTTCTGCAGAGTTTCATAAGAATTGGGAAAGAGAAGCTGATAAGGTTCGTGACAGATCCAATCTTGAGGGTCATGAATTAGGCGAACAAGCCAAAACGAAAAAACAATCCAAACCAAGTTTATTATATGCCATTCACAAAACGTACGGCCCACGATTCTATATGGCAGGTTTATTGAAAATTGTTTATGACATTTCACAATTGGTAAGCCCTTTGGTGGTTAAGTCTATCATTGGTTCCATTCGTGATGCTGGTGAGGTCCCTTGGTTTCAGCCTTATTTACTAGTGTTGGCACTATTTTTGTTGCAGACACTTGGTACATTATTTATCCAACAATATTTCCATATTGTCATGACACAAGGAATGCGTCTAAAGACTGGTTTGAGTGCAGCTATTTATAAGAAGAGTTTGAAATTGAGTAACGCTGCCAAACTAAAATTGAACTCGGGTGATGTCATTAACTTTATGGCCATTGACTCTAACAAATTGTGTGGACTTGTGACTTATCTTCACATGGTGTGGAGTGGAGTTTTCCAAATTGCAGTTTGCTTAATCATGCTATTTTCTCTGATTGGATGGTCTACTATTGCCGGTTTTGCTATCATTATTGTTGTGATTCCATTGAACGGACTCATTGCAAGAGTAGTAGCACGTATCCGTAAAGTGTTACTCAAATTTACAGGAGAACGTATCAAGATGGTCAACGAAGTCATTCAAGGCATTAGAATTATTAAATTCTATGCTTGGGAGTTATCATTTATCAAGAAGATTATGGAAATCAGAAATAAGGAAATTTGGAAAGTGACTCAAACAGCTCTCATTGGTATTGCGACTTCCATGCTCATGTCAATGGCACCACTTTTTGTCGGTATTGTCACATTTGCGATTTATGCCGCAACAGGAAATATTTTGGACGCAGAAGTTATCTTCCCATCTCTCTCGTACTTCAATTTGATTCGATTCCCAACTACTTTCCTTCCAAGCATTTTGGCACTTTTGGCAGAAGCAAGAGTTTCTTTGGACAGAATTCAAAACTATCTTCTCGCTGAAGAGACTGAAGAGACGCCTGTTGGAACCGATTCTGAATATCCTGTTATTGTTGAAAATGGTAATTTTGTTTGGAAGGGAGCTCAAGCAGCAGCTGCCGCAAAAGCAGGAGCAAATCAAGGAGCCAAAAAACCAGCTGAGAGCAAGACTGCAAAATTGTTGTCACTCTTTAAGAAGAAGAAATCCTCAACTCCACAATTGACAGATACTGCACCAGCAACAACAGGTTCCAAAACTGTCAAAGAAGAAAAGAAGAAATATAACAAGTTAGAGGATGAAGGAGATGATCAAGTTCGTATTGAGCTCTCCATGGAGGACAATGAAGAAGAGGAAAAAGAAGCAGAAGCAAATCAGCAAGGTGGTCTTCAATTCGTTGATGACGACAAGAAAGAAGAAACCAAATCTACTGCTGTTGCTGTTCAAGAAAATAATTCTCAAAAGAAGGATGAAATTAAGCCTGACTTTAGACTCAAAGATATTAACATTACAGTGAAGCGTGGTGACTTGGTCGTCATTGTAGGTCTAGTGGGCTCCGGAAAGTCCTCACTATTATCAGCTCTTATTGGAGAAATGTTCAAAGAGAATGGAAATTTGCAAGTTTCAGGCCAAGTTGCCTATGTTCCTCAACAAGCTTGGATTAGAAATGCCACTGTTAGAGACAACATTCTATTTGGAAAACCATTTAATTCTGAACGATATCAACAAACAATTGAAGCATGCAGTCTAGAACATGATTTGGAAGTGTTGACTGCAGGAGATTTGACTGAAATTGGTGAAAAAGGAATCAACATTTCAGGTGGTCAAAAACAACGTGTCAACTTGGCTAGAGCCGTCTATGCCGACGCAGATGTGTACTTGTTTGATGACGTACTCTCTGCACTGGATCAACATGTTGGACGATCTGTATTCCAGAATTGCATTTGTGGACTCTTACAAAACAAGACACGTGTGTTAGTGACCCACCAATGGCAATACCTCAAAGATGCTGATCATATTATCATCATCCAGGATGGTAAAATTATGGCTCAAGGAACTCACCAAGAATTGGGTAGAAGTGACTCTCCATTTTCCTCCATGCTAAAAAGTTATTTCAAAATGGAACACGAAGAAGAAAAGGAAGAAGAAAAAGGAGAAGAAAAGGAAAAAGATGGAAAAGCAGCAAAGAAGAATAACGGTAAGCTCATGAGTACAGAGGATCGTGCCGAAGGAAGTGTGAAATTCAGTGTCTACAAATCCTATGTTCAGTACGCAGGAGGATATTTCGTCTTTGGTATCATTTTACTGTTATACAGCTTGACTCAAGCTTCGAATATGATTACCAATTGGTTCTTAGCTGAGTGGTCCAATGTTGCCACCACTTCATTACAACCAGACGATGGTCGAGATAGACCCACACAATTCTTTGTCAATCAATGGTTATCAAGTACTAGTGTCTTGCAAAGCAATGGCGGTGGAAACAATAATCACGATCTTGGATACAATTTACCCATGTACATTGGAATTTATATTGGCTTGGGTGTTGGTGCTGCAATTCTCACCTTTTTCCAAGAGTTGACTTTTGGTCTTTCAGGACTAAAAGCATCGAAGCGATTGCACAACAAGGCTCTCGAACGGATCATGAATGCACCCACTGTGTTCTTTGATACCAATCCAGCAGGTCGTATCATTAACAGATTTTCTAAAGATACTGAGAGTATTGACTCATCTCTCATTGGAACTTTGAAAATGCTCATGTCATGTTTGTTCCAAGTGATTGGTACTCTTCTCCTCATTGGATCTGTGAATTACTTGTTCTTGATTCCAATATTCCCAATTCTTTTCATTTACTATTATGTTCAGAAATATTATAGAAGTACGAGTCGAGAATTGAAGCGTTTGGATTCCATTAGTAGAAGTCCTCTTTTTGCTCATTTTGGAGAGACATTGACTGGTGTGGCCACTATTCGAGCTTATCGTAGACAAGAAGATTTCATGCGTGAGAATGAAAAGCTTTTGGATCGAAACAATAGAGCTTACTTTGCTCAATTGGTTTCTCAGAGATGGCTTGCATTCCGATTGGAATTAGTTGGAGCTATGATTGTTTTATTTGCTGCCTTGTCAGGTGTCATTGGAGGTTCTTCATCGGCCATGGCTGGTCTTACATTGACCTATGCCCTCAGTTTAACAAGTACTGCCTCATGGTTGGTCCGATGTGCCGTGGAAGCTGAGGCCGCTATGAACTCTGTCGAAAGAGTCTTGTATTATTGTGAAGAAATTCCTCAAGAAGCTCCAAAATCCATTGAGAGTACTAAACCTCCAGAAGATTGGCCACAAAAGGGAGAAATTGAGCTCAGAAATGTCTATCTTAAATATAGAGAAGAGCTAGATTTTGTGTTGAGAGATTTGAGTTTGCACATTAATCCAAGAGACAAGGTTGGAATTATTGGGCGTACAGGTTGTGGTAAATCAACACTCATGTTAGCCTTGTTCAGAATTACAGAAATTAGTCAAGGGCAAATTATCATTGATGGAGTGGATGTTGGCCAAATTGGTTTACATGATTTACGTAAAAAATTGGCCATCATTCCGCAAGATCCAGTTATGTTTAGTGGAACTTTACGATTCAACTTGGACCCATTCAATGAATTTGAAGACTATCAAATTTGGCAAGCATTGGAACGTGCTCATATCAAAGAGAAGGTTTTGAATCTGGAAGGCCAACTCGACGCCAAAGTTGCCGAGTATGGAGAAAACTTTTCATTGGGAGAACGACAATTATTCTGTGTTGCAAGAGCAATTTTAAGAAAGACCAAAATTTTAATTATGGATGAAGCCACTGCCAGTGTCGATATTCACACAGATGCTCTCCTTCAACAAACTGTTCGTACAGAATTTAGCGACCGAACTGTTCTAACAGTGGCTCACAGATTGAACACCATTATTGACTCGGATCGTATTCTTGGCCTCAAAGCAGGAGAAGTGGCTGAATTTGATTCTCCAAAGAATTTACTCACCCGACAAGAACCTTCCATATTTGCTTCATTGATTGAAGAAACTGGTAAAGCCAATGCTTCTTATCTCAAGTCCATTGTCTTGGAGGGAAAGGATTATTTGGGTGAATTGAAAAAGGCTGAGCAACAAGCTTCAGAGCATGGACATTGAGCTAGAATAAATATTTGAAACTTTTGAAATTTCAAAATCAGTTCTTTGTTGGCTCTGTGACTTTTGAAGCAAATTCCAATTCATTTCTGCCGTCATGTCATGTTGTGGATGAATCGATTTGACAAAAACTTGAACCAAATGGTGCTGGTGTTGCACAATTTTCGTCATGTGCAATTTAGCAAAATCCAATTGGTTAAGCTACTTTCTTGGATAAAAGTCAATATTTAACATTTTCCAATTACTTCTCTTGTTTGGTGAAAAATTGTAAAATTTTCGCTTGTTTTGTGCGTTTTCTATTTTTTTCATAGTCTTCGTTGATATCTAAATCAGAAGTGACAATAATTGTAGATTTCTTTTTTCTTTTTCGTGAGCTGATAGTCATTTCAACGTTGTCACTTTCAGACAATTCTGAATCCTCATTTACTAAAAAATCATTTTGCCCATTCATGCTCTTTCTTCTTGATTTTCGAGAAGTCTTTTTCGTCATTTGCGTTGAAAAATCATTCTCTGCTGAAACGCTCATTTCATTTTCAACAGGTTTAGTATCCTCATTTACATGATAATTATTTCTTTCTGCTTCTTCAATAATTTCCATCCATGCTGGTTTTTTCTTTTTCTTCTTCACTCTAGAGATACGGTCCTTCTCACGATCATCATGTTCATCATTATGAGCATTTTGTTTTACACTAGTTTTTTCAGAGAATTCTGTCTGATCTGATGTTGATAATTCAAAATGTTTTTTCAATTTTTCAAGCACGACCGTTGCAATAAAATTCTGTACTTGTCTCGGAGTGCTTAATGATGGCGATTTTCGTTTTTTCTGTTTTAATGATGATGGCGGTGTTTTTGGAGAAGACATTGCACTACTCGTTGCACTAAATTTTTTACTTGTAGATTCCAATGAAAATTGCGTCATCACGGATATCGTTTCGGAATTAATTTCTTCATCATGATGCCTTTCATTCTTCCTCACGCTCAATGATTTCATTTTTTTTGCTTCTTTGTTGTAATATTTAAATAATCCCCAAATTCACCTGATTCAAAAAACATATTCACCCCAAATTGTTCACATTTATTGATTGATTCTGTTCTTGATATTGTCGTGTTTGAATCAAAAAGAATCTCCTTATTTTAGATTTCAAACAAATCAAAAAAAATTCCATTTCATCTTACATTCCGATCGCTCATCATCTTTTAAATCCATCATTCATTCTCCTTTAGCACTCTACGAGTGTACAGACCATCATCTTTTACACCCATTACTTGCAACTTTTTAAATTATTGATTTTAAATTATTCAATGTCAAGGCTTTTACGGAGATTCTTTTCATCGTATCATACACGATTATTTGGATGTGGATTTAATGGACATTATCAACTTTTTCTGAATGATAATATTAATAGGAATGTATTTACTGCCTCTGATGCAATATTATTTTCCGATAAGGAAGAACGGATCCGAATGATTGATGCCGGAGAGAAACATGCGTTTGTTTTGACAAACAAGGGAAGGCTTTTTGGTATTGGTAGGTTTCATCTTAGTCTCTTTGGATCAACAACAATATTCAATATTTCTGAAATGATGTGAAACACGGATTAATGAATTTTCTTACAATTCTTTCAATGGATGAAAATCTCTTTTGAAATATTAAAATTATTCATGTGAAAATAGGTTGTAACGATGTTGGACAGGTTGGAGTTGGAAATGTTACCTCTTTCTTGGTGAATATTCCAGAAGGAGCAACGAGTAAGCAAATGATGGAGAAAGTGACCTCCAGTACTCACATTGACATTGACCATATTTTGAATCCTCCTGGAACAATCGAAAGAGGTTTGTTTTATCGTGTTGTGTTTTTATGTGTCACATTCTTGTGTATATTTCTAATATTGAATTCAATTTTTTATTATTACCAAAAAAGATTATATCACTGTCGTCGCTTGTGGACGAGATTTTAGCTTTATAGCAACCAAGCAAGGGAGGTTGTATAGTTGTGGATCCAATTTATATGGACAATTAGGTCTAGATCTTCGAACAAAAAATAAGAATTACTTTACAAGAATTAATTTTCCAAAACATGAAAAAATTGTAAACATTTCATGTGGAGCTTATCACACGATTATTCTCACTGAGAATCACCATATTTATGGAATGGTAGGTAGTACACTAATCATTCAACGCCATTAGACCTTGAATTTTAACAACATCATGATGTTACTAGGGTCTTAACATTTTCGGGCAATTAGGTAGGTATAATACAAAATTTTTCATTTGCAAAAATTCTTTAACACAATTGCAATGTGGTTATCGTGTGCCAATTTCACAAATCATTCGGGCAATTAGGTAGGTATAATACAAAATTTTTCATTTGTAAAAATTCTTTAACACAATTGCAATGTGGTTATCGTGTGCCAATTTCACAAATCATGGAATACTTGTCAATTTTTCATCTTTTAATACTTTCATTAGGTTTCAATCCCAAAGAAATGGAAAGACGAATTCAACAAGAAAATTATTTTCAACACAAAGGAGAGCAAATCGATTTTAGTTACGTGTCAAAACCTATTCGACTGGACTGCTTTGATCATTTAGCCTATGAAGGTGATTACATTGAGCAGGTCGCTACCGGTGCTTGTCACACTGTTTTTTTGACAAAAAGAGGAAAAGTCTTTGTTTGTGGATTAAATATACATGGAGAAATTGGACTTGGAAAAGATGTTCGTTGCTCGTACACTCCAGTGACTCCAATTTTTTTACATCCCATGCCATACATGGATGATGTGCCAACAGTGAAATGGATCTCTGCTGGTCTGGATCATACAATTCTTGTGACTGAATCTGGAGAGGCCTATGCATGTGGGTAAGTTACTATTGTGAAGATTTATACATGCAATATGACCTTCTTGTTACATTTTTGTTGTATCGATTGATGACAACCTTAATGTTATTTAAATATCATACCCTTCAATAGTAAAAACGAAGATGGACAACTAGGACTTGGAGATTACAAGAATCGATTTGAATTTAACATGATTGAAAAATTTGAACAAAAGAATATTCGAGTTTTACAGGCCACTTGTGGCATGTCTCATACGTATTTCACGACCACGTCGTTGGATAGCTCGTCGAAACAGGATTTCTATGCAACAGGTAAGAAGAAATATTTTGTATTATACCTATTTATTAATTCGAACATTTACTTGATTGGTATCTGTCTGTTTGCTAACTCTATGAATCTTTGTGTTATAATATTTTACATTTTCTTTGGCTATCTTTGAATATTTATGTTTGATTCACACCACTCATAGGATGCAACACATTTGGAAATTTGGGTTTAGGTCATTTCTACACGGTCAATGAGCCAAAGAATTTGAGTGGTGTCGCAAAGGCTAAGGAAGGTATTCGATGGCAAGTCTTCTGTAGTTCTCATAGCAACAATACATATCTCGTTCAAATCAAGGAGAAGAGTTTGCTGAAGCGAATAAGGGACAGCTTATTTATGGGAGCTTAAACTCAATAGTAACATTTGTTCAAGTTGTGTGGTCATGTGTTTTTATTTCAGAATTTTATAGAAACTACCTACACCTTATTTAAAAACCCTCTTTGATTCATCCAATGTTGGTACTTTGGTGTATGTACCGAAAGAGAAAACAGTAAAGCACATGTCACTTGGTATGAGCTCATATGATCCACAATACTACAAAGTTCATTTACATATTTAGAAAATACACATTCTAAGAAAGCATCACCAAAATGGTAATAAACATCATTGATGCCAACAACAACACTCAGCCCTCATCTTATCTTTTCAAACAAAAAATCCCTTCATCTTCATTCCCTTCTTTTCAATAACTTCATCAACTTTTGATCACAATAACTTCAACACAACATGAGAGACTTTCCTAAAACCAATCCACAAGAACAATCGACAAACTCAGAAAAGCCAACAAACTTTCTTGGTGTTCAACCCGAGAAAACGCTTCCTGGCATTACCAATACGTATAATAATGTAAATAGTACGAGCAATCCGAATACTCCAATTATGAACATGCCTACTCCTTCCATTGTTCAAAGCAAGAAGAAAGCATTTAAGAGAAAATATGATCCAAAAGACGAGGATTGGGTCATGATGTAAATAATTCATAATCGACAGCATTATCATGTAGCGGCGGACATTCAGGTTGATCAATTGTGTACACATAATTTAATAAAACGCAATCTGTCTGGAAATCTTGATTAGACCTGTGTTAGGCAAGATGATCATGACTTATTTGACCTAAGAAACACAAGTTTTTTGCACGTTGAAGTTGCTTCAAACCAATAACTTAAAACATTATTGGCGATGCTTGAACCTTCTTCTGTCCATTACTCTCTTCGTTTTTGATTGATTTAAAACAAAGAAAAATCTGGCAACAAAAATTAGATATCTTTAAGGCAGAAATCTCTTGATTTTAAAAAACCTTTCATTGAACTCTCACAACCTATCCCTTTCACTGTAGTGAGTGAGAGAATCGTCATCAGTATTCACTGATCCAAAATTTTTCAGAATTTTTTTAAGACATTTTTGGACTTGATGAACCCAAAAAGTTCTTGAGAGCTCTTGTTTTGAACTCGTGGCAAAAAAGTCAAAATTTAAAAGTGCAGCAGCAGTAGATTTTTGCATCATCAAATCTCGTAGTGCAATCACTGGAGCTGGCTAACGCCTATTGTAAAACCAACCTTGTATTAAACTCAACCTGACAGAGCAGCTTGTAGATTTCTTCAGCCAAAAAAAAGCACCCAAACCAACAACCCTTAAACTCTCACCATGCACAAGAATAGTATTCAAGAATTCTTTCATCATATCGCATTGAAGGATATGATTCCATCGGGACAAAAGCTCGTCTTGTTGAAGGAAGATGAAACTCTCCAAGAAGTAGTGAACCAACTCTCTCAACATCATCTTTTGGCTGCTCCAGTCTTGGATAAGCACAACAAGTTGATTGGTATGCTCTCCATGCTTGATATCGTTCAATATATTGTTGCTGCAGCTCCAGAGATGGATCAATTGAGAAACTTGTCCGATGTGGCCATTGCTGGTAGATGCATTACTTTGCAAACTGCCAAGCACGTGATGGGCTTTAGTACTCGTGATCAATACATGCCATTGAAGAGCAACATTCCATCCACAATGGCTATTGAGCTCTTCTCGAGAGGTGTCCACAGATGTATTGTTGAGGAGGACGTTACCACTGACTTGTACATTGGAACTCTCTCACAAACTGATATTGTCAAGAAGCTTTCCGAGCACTTGCATATGGGCAAGATGAAGAATTTGGGTGAGAAGCTTGTTAAGGATTTGGGACTTGGTTTGGCAACTCCTGTTTCCGTTAATCAAAATGATGTTGTTTTGAATGGTATGAAGACTTTGGCAAAGACTGGTGTGAGTGCTTTACCAGTTGTGGACCACTCTGGAAAATTGGTTGGTAATTTGAGTGCCTCAGATTTGAGAGGATTCTACTTGGATAGACTTCCTCACTTTGAATTGACTACACGTTCCTTCTTGGAGCAATACTCTCCAAAATCTCTTGTGCCATTCTTTGTTGAATTGGAAGGATTGAAGTTTGTTGATTTGGTACGAAAATTGGTGCACCCAGAAATTCATGACGTGTTGCACGGACAAACTGTTAAACTCGATCATTCCATGCACAGAGTTTGGGTTGTTGATGACGAGAGAAAGGTCACTGGTGTCATTACATTGACCGACATTATGAAAGTCATTATGGATCACAATGAGGAATTTTAAACAATTTTGAGTGTGCTTACAATTTGTCTAATTTTGCCTAACTCCAATATCGTTGAATAAAAAAGTTCGAATCTTCGAATCTTGAAATATTTTGTCTGACTAGGTGTTGGATTCTTGAGAATATCATTAAGGTTTCCTCACTTGGAAAATGGCACAACCTATTAAATTGAAATCACAGAGGGTTTAATAAATACAAGTCTCACACACATACACTCACCAAATTGAATCATTGTTGATTTTGTCCTACAATTACATTAAAGTCTTATTCATTAGATCTACGCTTGGACATTGGAGAAATGAATGACTTGAGTGCTGTGGCATTCTTAGTTTGGGCAGGCTTTCTATGATTCACAGGAATGTATTTTCGATGCTCGATTCCAGTATAGACTTGTTTTGGTCTGAAAATCTTAACATCAGGATCTTCCAAACTTTCAATCCAGTGAGCCAACCATCCAGCCACACGAGGAATCAAGAACAACACTGGATAATAATCAGTTGGGAATCCCAGAGCCTTATAGACAAGTCCTGAATAAAAGTCAACGTTTGGATACAATTTTCGTTCCTTAAAGTATGGATCGTTGAGGGCAATCTTTTCCAATTCAATAGCAATTTCAATCATTGGTTCCTTGCCGAGAATTTCGAAAACTTCATCAGCCACTTGCTTGACAATCTTGGCACGAGGATCATAGGAACGATAAATTCTGTGACCGAATCCCATGAGTTTCTTCTTTCTATTCTTGACATCTTCAATAAACTTGGGAATATTTTCCTTAGTTCCAATTTCTTCCAACATGTGCAACACTGCTTCACAAGCACCTCCATGCAATGGTCCGTACAGTGCACCTCCAGCACCTGCAATGGCTGTATATGGATCTACTCGACTCGAGCTCAAGTGACGCATGGCTGCAGTCGAACAATTCATTTCATGTTCTGCATGGATAATCCACAACTTTTCAAGAGCACGTGCCAACACTGGATTTGGATGATAGTTCGTCTCACTCAATCGGTCCAACATGTACAAGAAATTTCCAGTATATGTTAAATTATTCACTGGATTATTGTAAGGTTTACCAATTCTGTGACGATAGGCACATGAAGCAATGGTTGGCAATTTACCCAAAAGACGATAAATTTGTTTAAATCGTAATTGATCGATCTTGATAGGATCCTTTCCTTCTCCCTTCAAATACAAATCAGCTCCTTGCAAGGCAGGATTTGCATCTTCATAAAAAGTTCCCAAAGCAGCCACTGATGAAATGACCATTCCCATTGGGTGTGCATCATATCTAAATTGTTTCAACAAGGTTACCATGTTTTCATGAAGATAGGAATGTTTGGTCACCCGATCTTCCCACAAACTCAATTGATTTCTATCGGGAAGTTCTCCATTGATCAATAGGAAAGCAACTTCAAGGAATGATGATTTTTCAGCCAATTCTTCAATATCATAACCACGATAACGTAAAATTCCCTTCTCTCCATCAATGTATGAGATACTGGAGCGAGCAATGGCTGTATTCATAAAACCAGGATCCAAACAAACCAAATTTAATTGTTCAAAAGCAACGGATTTGATGGCATCTCCTTCCTCAACGTTGATCTTGATGATTTTTCCAGACTTGGAGTCTTTGACTTCTATATAACGTTTTTCGGATGATGATGATGGATTGGAGGAAGATGAAACGAGTGTTGGAGAATTCATCACGCTCGAGGAGGATGGTACAGTATTAGAGGCAGCCGTTTCATTAAGTTCAATCAATAATGGTTGAGAGAATGAAGAAGAACCATGGATCGGATGATGGTCTGGTATTAAATGTTGTTTAATATTCATCATACGACGAATAGAATTGTTGAATTCCGACGACATTTTACAAGTATTAATAAATAGGAATGAAATGGTGGTTGATTGTATGAGTGAGATTTTCTTCTTCTTCCGACGACTAATCTCTTTGTTGTTGAAATCAATATGCTTCAAGGTTTTCCTATCGCGTTGTTTTTTTGTGTTGTGTGTCCCGAAAAGTTTTTTCGTCAATTCTTTGTTCATGCAAAATCCTCCTAAAATTTTCCGGTCCTCCACAAATACTGCGAAAACATGGTCGGAATAAAATCTCGAAATGTTGTAAACATCGTGCCTGATCCGCCATCACCCCTGGTGGATTAAGGAATGCACATTATGGAATTTGTTTTTTAACAATCGTCAAGTTTCAAAATTTCCAAATTTACTTAAATCAACCTTAATGCTTCATTATTGGCCATTCGATTTCTATAATTTTTCACGAACAAGAATATCGTTGAGGCCAACAATACACATGCAAAGAGAAGGAACAAGACACATAACGTGACAATAAATCCAAACAATACCTTTCCAATGGTCAAATTTTGAGATTCCACACAAACATTCTTCACAGAATCTAAAACAAATCCTTCCACACATTCGAATGGACAGTTATTGCTCGTCGATGCGTTGGTGTATTGGGCATTATCGGAGGATGGCTTGTTGGTACAGGCGAGACATGTCGTTCCACCAATGCCCTTATAGTGTCCAACTGGACATGGCTTACATTCGGATGAGTCCACTCCATAGCCTGGAGCACATTCAACGAGTTGACATTGAGCCGAGTATTTTCCTCCAACACACGATTGTTGACCACTTCCATTTGGAATTTCACACGATTTGGTTTGCCATGGAGCACAAACATCGAAAAATTGGAGGGTATCAATCCAAACTTTGGATCGATCCACAGCACTCTCTTTGGAATAGTCCAATCGGAAATCAGAACCTTCGAAGAAGAATTCGAGAGGTTTCAAATCTGGTTCAGACCAAGCATATGCTTCACGAATGGCAAATCTGAATCGAGATTTCACAGGAAGTGGAGTTGGAGCCAAATCACTATTAATCTTTAAAGATTGAATATCAGCCAATAAATCTTCAAATTCATAGACTTGTCCTCCAGGTACTTGAGCTATTTGTTGAGATTGACCACGTAATCCTCCCACAACAACTGTCTTGGCCTTCTTGGATTCTTGCAAGTGTCGTGTGAAAAGTGCACAAGTACTTGCACATCTTCCATTCGACAGCAAGATGATATTATCTGGTGAATAGTTCAATAAATCCTCTCCAGTGAAATAATAATTATCAAATGATGATTGACAATAATTTTCTTTCAAAATTGAAGTATAGGCATGTGATGGAACATTGGTACCACGTGTATAATTTTGTTGCTCCGTATACCATGAAGCATCTGTAAAACTCATACCATCTATATCTCTCCATGTAGCTGGATTCCAAATCGAGTCGTCATTTGGTCCCAATTGACTTGCTCCCTTGAGAGCTAATTCTTTACCCAAATCTGTAGCAATCATATCGGTTCGAGCAAAAAGTGTCACAAAATTTTGTGAAAATGCCGATGAATACAAGTACTTGATTAAGGCATAACCTAAACATTCTTCACCTCCGCCATTATTCGTCACGTCAATGATGAGTTTTGGAATTTTGTTGAGCTTTGCCATATACATGCTCATTTGAAAATCTTTAGCGAAAGCAACTTCAGACTGTGGAACAAAGGAATCAATAGTAATGACACCCACTTGTCCATCAATTTCAAAATAGCTCACTTGATCACCTTTGAGAAGATTCACAACCTTATGCTCGACTTGAGTCGACAATGAAAGAAGTGGACTTGTTCTCTCCTCTTGTAATGGATGTAATAATTTTTGACGTTTCAATTGAGTACGTTGTTGTTGAGTGAGTGTTCTTTTTGAGGCGTGTTCCGAAGAAGAGGGAGAGGACAAACACGATTGATAAAAATCTGTAGAATTATTGTAACTCATCAATGATGAACCAACCCAAGGAAGTTCCAAAGTAACATCCGCTGCTCCATCTCGTGACAACACATAGGTGACAGTTGACTTGGATGGAATGGGCAAACGATTCAATGAACGAGTCATAAACAAGTTACTAATTGCAACATTGAATCGAGCTCCAGGATCCTTGTAACCGCCAGAATATTCATTGGCCCACTTTGAAATAAAGTCTAATGCAGGTTGACCATCAATTTCCTTAATTTCACTTCCAACATGTGAATTCAAATCAAAACCAAGTTGTTGATAATAATTCACAATTCCCGAAGCATTATTGAGAGAAGCAATTCCAATTTTTTGAACGGCGCTTCCCAATGATGAATCCACATACGAAATAATTGAAAATGGTTGTCTGTAAACTAAATTTCCATAACATTGTGGTCCAAAATATAAAGTATGTCCATCGTTCAATTTTCTAAACAAGGCGACGAGATCTTGATGAAAATCAAAATCTCTCTCATAGTGCTGTTGAGAAATCTTTTCCAATTCGGCCAACAAATCGACTTGAATGTTGAAATGAGGATCCGAAGCATCCTTGACATATTCTAAAAAGACGTACATGGGAATGGTTTTTCGGATACTGGAGAGAGTTTGAGAAAAGATGGTGGGATCCAGAGTGGTGTTGAGTGCACAGTTTTTGATTTCATCAAATGGAATGGGAGTGTCTGTTGTGTTGATGGGTCATCATGGAACGATGATGAAAATAATTGAAACGTTCCCCGATAACAACATGGAATGATGTTAGAGTTGGGATATATCAAATGGAAAAATGGTACTTACTGGCTTCAAAGTTGCAAACTCCTTCGGATGATGATACCAACAAGAGAGTGTTCAGCAAGAGGGCCAACGTCAAGGCCACTAACGACGATGATGCAAGTGGTGTCATTTTTGTTGTTGAAGAAAATCTTGACAGAGATTCAAATTTCACTGTCAGCAAAAAAACGGAGTTGACAGGAGTTGCTCCTGGAGCACCGAATGGACTTGGAATAATTAAGATTTATTTCTTTCTGGAGAAATGTTAAAATTTGTCTTCACAATCCTAGTGTTCTACATACATTTACCTTCTCTTCTTTCTTGGATCCTCTTGTTCATGCTCATTGATACGAATCATGTCATCAATACGAAGAATGGTAATAGCAGCTTCAGTGGCAAATTGAATATATTTCACCTTTAACATGGCTGGTTCCAAAACACCTGCTTCCAAATTATCTCTAACGTTATCTGCCATGAGATCCAAACCATATCTTAAATATTCCTTCTTCTTCAATTCATGAACATCATTGTGATAGGCTCGCAATTTAGCGACCAATTCTGTTGCATCAAGAGCAGCATTAACAGAAAGAGTTTTAGGGATCACCAAAAGAGCATTGGCAAAGGCAGCAATAGCCAATTGTTCTCTGGTTTCAATGGTCATTGCAAATCGATCCAAATATACAGAGAGAGCAGTTTCAACACATCCACCTCCTGGAACAACATTCTTTGATTCCAAAACTCGTTTCAATGCACACATGGCGTCATGAATGGTACGGCTCATTTCGTCCAACAAGAAGCTGTTGGCACCACGTAAAACGATGGATTGAGATGAAGTAAGCTTTGTTCCACGGATATAAATTAAAGAATCACCAGCAAGCTCTTCTTCAGCAACTTCGTCCGCATGTCCCAAATTGTCAGGAGAGAATGACTCTTCTCCCTCCAAATCAGCAAAAGAGGTAACCAAAGTACCTCCAGTCAATTTAGCAATACGTTTCAAATCATCCTTATCACATCTTCTGACAGCAATGGCGTTTGCTTCAACAAAGTATTTCAAACACATATCATCAATACCCTTTGTTGTTAAAATAACATTTGCGCCTGCGTTCAAAAGCATTTGAATACGATCACGAATTAAGGTTTGTTCACGTTCTTGAACGCCTTCCAATTCCTTTGGATCTGTGATTTGGAATTTAATTCCCAACTTCATTCTTTGTCTGTTGAGAGCAATATCTAAAAGAGCAATTTTGGCACCCTTGATGACTTTTGGCATTTGTTGTGAAGAACGAGTATTGTTCAAGGCAAAACCATTGACCAAAGTACTTTCCTTCATTGACTTTCCGTGTTGTTTAAGAATGTTAATAGCCTTGATTGGATATCTCTCCTTTCCTGTGCCTGTAATCACTTTTACTGCCAACAATGCATCAACGCATAATTTGGCAAACAAGTCGGATTCTGGACCCAAAACCTTTGAAGCCATAGATGTCTTGGCAACATTAATCAATGATTCACGATCGAGTGTTTGTGTGGAAATTTGTAATTCGTTCTTGATATAGTCAGTAGCCTTTTTAGCAGCTAATTTGTATCCGGAAATGATATTGGTTGGATGAATCTTTTCCTTGATTAATTCTTGACCTTGTTTCAGCAACTCAGCTGCTAACAATACTACAGATGTGGTACCATCACCAACAGCTTCGTCTTGTGTACGTGCAAGCTCCACAAGAGTCTTTGCTGCTGGATGGTTGACTTCGATGAGATTGAGGATGGTAGCTCCGTCGTTTGTTACGGTAACATCACCTACTTCATCGACAAGCATCTTGTCAAGACCTTGAGGACCGAAGGATGTCTTCATGATATTTTGAATGGTTTGACATGCTTGCACTGTTGTTGTTGTTGTTGTTGTTTAGAGGGAGAATAATTTCCAAGAGAGATTGTTGTTGTTGTTTCAGAATGAGTGTATTAAAAGACGGTGGTGATGAGAGTGAATGATGATTTCAGAGGTACGTAATAAATACCAAAGCCGACAATTTCCGTGTGTTCCGTTTTGATGATACAACATTGCCAACATGGTGAAGATATATGTTATCCATTTATCATTATCATCAATCAAGACGACAACAATAATCATTTGATACACCGGAATTAGGTTTATATAAATTTTCAACATTTCTCTGTATCATAAAACTTACCATTCTCTACTCTAACCTCATTTCCTGTAGTTCTCTCTCCATCAATGTAGAGAGGGTTGATACTTGGTGCCATCATCATTTTGTATGAATTTTTGTATTGGACGGAAAGGCTATCAAAGCGTTTTCAAATGTGAGGGCAAAATACAACAGCCAATTTTTTTTATTATTTCTCGCAATACAAACTCTCTTCCGTTTGGCTTCCGGCACTGTCGAAAAGATGATTACATGATACAGCATTTCCACCTCTTTCGACTACTGCCTTTCTTTTCATTGGTGGAATGCACTGTTTTCTTGTGTGTACTGGTGACATCATTGGTGGCATTGACCAGATATTTGTTGCGTTTGCTGTTTGAGGATTTTGTGGAAGATTTTGAAGAGGATTTGCTTTTTGAAGAATGAACATCGTTGTGAGGATGGGCAGGTACAAAGACCTTTTCTTTGGTTTCTTCCAAGAATTTCTCATCACTGACTAATGGTATTTGCTTCTTGCTGATTTCTTCTTCAATGAAATAGGGAGTTTCTTCATGCTTGAGAGAGTGTTGTACTTTTCCAAGATTTTCACTGTGTTTGTTCGTTGTTGTTCTGTTCTGATGGGAATTCTCAGAAAGAGTGTCAACCAGCTGAGTTTGTGAAATACCTCTAAGGGGAAAGGCAATTTTTTTAGAGCTACTGTAGATTTGTTTTGGTGTTCGTCCAGATGAAGGAGGGTCATAAAAGTTTTCCATCTCAGTGTTAGGAGTTACTGATGTTGCAAGAGGTGTCACCGTTGACGACGCCAAGATGGCTAAAGCATTTGCAACGCTTGAGAGAGTACCTGCTGGCTGTTGCTGGGTTGATTGAGCTTTGTTGACACCATCTTGATTCGAGGTGACTGCATTTGAGGGAGGATGGCACATTTCAGACAATGTTGACGCTGTCTCAATGACAACAGACGACGAGGAGTTAATGGTGGAGCACAGACTGTCCATATGAAGAGCTGTGCCTTCAAGAGAAGGATGTGCACTGTTGTTGTTACTATTCGTTGTTGACGAAACGATGGTGCTAATAGTCGACGCTACAGCCATAGGTGTGTTAGGGTGTACACCACTACGATTGCTACTACTCGTCTCGCTACTGCAACTGCCACCTACTTTTCTTGCAGAGATTGGAGGAGCTGTGGCACGGTCAGTCGAGGGTGAAATCATGGGAGGAACAAAGTAGTCCTTCTCATGAAGTGTTCCTCTGTCGAACTTTAGGAAGATGTGCCTGTAAACTTTTAAAAAAGTTTCCAAGTCGAGCCATTCCAAATCCTGATAATTATATCTCACAAGAGTTTTTGTGAACTGAATATCATCAATACCACACATGAATGCCAATTTTCTTGCCTCATGAATACTTGTCATCTTTGGTTGAGTTGATGAGCGTTTCAAGCTACGACTAGAGGACACAATTGAGGAAGAACGACACAGCTCAAAAATCGTTTCTCCAAATATTTCAAGAAAAAGGCATAATTTTCGTTTGCATTGAGCTGATATCAGACATAAAATCATAAAAACAGACTCTTTTGAAGTACTTCCTATCCGCTTAATATCTAAGTAATCAAAAAACTCGAGAGAAATGTACTCGGACCACTCTAAAAGCAAATCGACTGTTGATGAGGTCGACACTGAGGATTGGTCATGCCGTGATACAATAATATTCACGAAATAGTCTACAATTAGAACAAATGCTTCTTCATAGATGATGGATGATGCTTTTTTCAGTTTGCTTAACTCGTCACGTACATAGGTTTGAAATTGTGGTGGATCATAACTTTCCGTCGATTGAACATCACACTCATGATATTGGAGCTTGTAGAGATCCTTAATTTCATCTTCTTGTTCCTCTTGTATCCACCTCGAAAACAGTGTGTACATCTTTTCACTGTCGCTCAGTAGCGAAAAATGATCTCTTTCAACTTGAGCCCAAAAATTATTCTCTGTTTTTTCATCATCAATATTTGCATGAACTACATGGTTGCTTCCTGAGTGTTTGGATAAGCTTTGCTGAAGCATTCGTAGTTCCTTCTCACTAAAGGTTCGTATGTCTTCTTCATTGTCATGGGAGCTTGTATTGCTATGTTTTGACCTCGATGAAGAAGTGGAACCATACAATGAGCTCTGAGAGCCTTGCTTTCCGAGTCTAGGAGTCTGAGAATTACTGTGGGTTTTATAAAACATGTCTTCAACTGCAGAACGAACTGTGAGTACTTCAATGGATGAGTCATCTGGTGATCCATCATCGTCGTCATGAATGATATGATCAATTTCATTGGGCTGAATGTTTGGATAATAATCTGTTTCAAAACCGAAATCATGTGAAAATAGAACAACATTTGTACCAAGTGGTGATTTTTTCTGTTGTGAGCTATTTCCTTGCATTTTTCTTGAACTGTTCGGTAAAGAAGAGCTTTTGGTTGCTTTTGAAAGTTCTTTTCGAGATGAAGTTGTTGGATTATCAATGCATTTTTGTACGCTATGATTGACATCTATTTTGCTCATATCAGATATTGGTTTGATGGTTTTTTGTGATGTATCAAAGGATTGCAATGCAGAACGTTCATGAGACGTTACTGTTTTCTGTGATAAATTGTTAAAATTTAGGGAGCTATTTAATTCCTTACTGTTCGTCTCGGAATTGTTGCTGCAGAAATAAAGGGCTGAGGTAGAGTTATTACTCCATTCAGTCTTGACATTGTTACTCGTTGATAAATTAGAAGAGGTAGCATGGGTTAAGGGAGGGATGGGGGATTTTACAAGCTGTCCTAAATTATTAGTACTGCTGGAACTGGAATTAATGGAAGAAGAGGTGCGGGAAGATCTTGGAGTGGTAGTGTTGAGATTGGAGGATTTGGAAGAGTCCTTGACAACTTTAGAGGATGTCAATCGCTTGATGGAATTTTCTTGATGATTAATTTTGGAGTTGTTGATGACATGAGGTAAATTATTTTGAGTTTGATTTGTTGACTTTCCCAATTGCTGAGAATTTGTACTTGTTCTGGAGGAACGTGGTGTGCTGTTGGGTTTGTCTTGGAGAGGCTTATTTGGAAGAGAGGATTCTAATTGTCGGAGCGAAGATACTGATTGTTTTCGTGAGTTAGCTAATTTTGTTGGTGTTGAAGTTACATCTTTTACGTTGTTATTGTCAACGGCAACTTGACTCGATTGGGTGTTCAGTAAACGCGATGACGAATTTTTGTTTGACGAGGATTGTGTTTGCTTGGAGGGTGTAGTATTTTTCGAGTACCTATCCCTCGATGAAGATTTAGGAGTGGTGATGGTGTCATTATTTCTTCGTGATGATGATTGCCTGAGCGATAGATCTTGTTGAGAGGATGATTTGGGAAATTTCAGAGGAGGTATTGTTTTTGCAATTTTTGTCGTTGCATGAGGAAACTTGCTGTTTTCAAAAGCTGAAAGAAAATCCGAAGAAGAATCATCATCCGAAGTATATTGATGAGACGAAAGCACAGTTTCTACCATTATTGGTTCATTTCTTAGTATTGTGATATCAAAAGAGAAAAACGAAGGCTAGAAGTCGCGAATTTTTTTTTAAACTGTAACCGGAATTGGCGGGGTAGTGAACTGAGCCATTTGTTGGTGATTGTTTTCCAAGTCTCTGTTTCCAATTCTGATCGAAGGGTCAATGGTATTGGATCAGGAGGTGGATCTGATGCAATGGTCTGCATTAGTGGAGTGGATATGACGCAAATGTTAGAAAATAGAGAAATCAATGTTTCCTTTTCTTGGTGTCCATGACGTCCAAAACAGGGTGGTTTCGTTTCTTGTTTTCTGTCGATTCCAAGCCGCTTGTAACTTCTAACAGTTGTTCCATCTCGGTATTATCAATTCCAGTGTCCAATGGTTGACTGTCCACATCCATTTCTAAGGTGCCGTGTGTTGTCCAGAAATCGTAAGTCAATGGTGTTCGCGCTTTCTTCCATGCTTCTTGTGCCAATTGCGTATCCCATCCCTTCTCACGAGTGAGAGTTTCTATAATTGTGCTTGCCATGGGGCGTTTTGCTTTTTCTGGATCAATCATACTTGAAATTAGTTCTTGCAAATGAGCAAAATCATTGTCGTTCGAGAGTGTTGTTAATGCTGTTTGAATTTCCTGCGATTCGCTTATATATCTTCCAGTAAGAAGTTCCAAAAACACAATGCCCAATGAATAAATGTCGGATTTGGGTGTTAAAGAACTGCAAAGATCCAAATTATTTGGGTTGTTAATGATGGCAAGTTTTTCTGGAGGATGATATCCAGGAGTACCTGACCCAGAAAACAACGTATCTTCATTATTTCTATAACACACCTCATCCTTCATATTGTACTTGACAAACATTTTACAGCACTCAAAATCAATAAGTTTTGAATATTGAACTTGGTTTGTGTCTGTATAAATCACAATGTTATCCAATTTGATATCATTATGGATCATATTCTTAGAATGAATGTATTTCATTTCACAAAGTAGGTCCATAAGTACACGTTTCTTGCTCTCCACAGGAAGGAACGTAAGTAGTTGGGACAAGCATGTACCACTTAAAGAGACTTCAAAATCGTTTGGTGCTACGTGGAATGTCTTGTTACGGTATACCGTACATGATTTGGCATCAGTGAGGTACAGAGAAAAAGATGGTTTACAATCGTAGTAGTTGAGTGAGGGACTAAAAATTTTCAAGAAGAACGATGTTGTTTTCGATTTCACCAAAACCACTTGTTTGTCATTGGATGAATCCACACAAGACTCTACAATGCCCGTAATTTCGTAACCAAAACCATTACTAAGGACAATCTCATCATTACGCACAAGTTGAAAGGAGCGACTTGCTACACTTTTACGTGCTGATTTCAATTTGCTCGATTTCTTATTCTTTCGTTGTTGCAAATGTTCTTCAATTTGTTTTTGTTCGTCAGCACACGTTTTAAATATTGCCAACAACAATGCACACAATTCCAAGCGTGATCTTTGGGAGCCTTCTAGTGCACCTTCAAATGAACCAATGTGATGAAGATTATAATACATGCGGTCTTGATTGTTATCTTTTTCTAGATCTACTGTGATTGCAATCACATCCACACAGGTTTTAGTCACAAGTAGTCCATAGGTTGCGAATGTTTCATGAAAGCTTTGTTTTTGGTCCAAAAAAATAGCCCTCACATTGTAGCTATGTAAAACTCGTAGCTCTGTAACCAATTTTATAAAATCTTCATGACCTTCTGAGCTATCCATTGTTTTATCCTCTTCCACCACTCGTATCATTATCAATGGGGCAGAAATTCTTTGGTTTGAAAAAGGGTTCAATTGAAACTGTACAAATCGATCAGGTTTCATTTTAGAAATCACCTGTTTCAAGTTCTCTTCAAATTGCTCAGAAATGTTTGCTAGCGTGTTTGTTTGCACGTTCCTAGACCACAAAGTAATCTCGATTTTCATAAATGTAGAAAGAACATACCCATCTGTTTTAAATTTTGATGGAAATAATGATACAAGGTCAAGCAATGGACTGTACCAAGTCCTGGATAATTCCAATTCACTTGCATCCAAAGTAGAGTGAGCACAACAAATTCCTGGCCTCAACACTCGGATCAGTCTGGAGCGAGCCACAAGAACCTCTTCCTTATTACTTGAAGGAAAACCACATTGGTCTAATATTTTCATGGCTGTGTGTTTGGAATATTGATGTTCCTCATGTTCGTGAAGTAACTCTTTAAATTTAGAGAAATTGATTTGTAAGGAGCCCGAAATCGGAATTTCATCATGTTTTAAGGAAATGGATAATTGGGCGAGTTGTTGCTTGACATCATCGTTATGGATTCCGAATTTTGAAGACTTCCACTGTCCTAGAATTTCCGAAACTGTTGTGTGATTGGAGGCGTGTTCCAGCTTGCAAATCGACATGAACAATTTTTTCTTTGAGGAAAAACGGGATGGAAAGGATGAATTGCTATTCTGAAAAACCCCTCAATGAAACTATTTGATGATGAGAACGCACAAAACATGCTGTGGACATGCGACTCCTTCATCAGTCATAGATGAAACGAGATCTGTTGGTTCTGAAATGGCAACAACCCTTGATCTTTTAAATGCCACACAACCTCAAAAAAACAATTGGATCCAATCCACGTATTGATGAAAAGAGTTCGCAAAGGCTTACAAGACGCAACCGTTGTTGCATGCCTGATGATGGTATATGTAGCAGTAACACCAGTTGTCGCATGTGACTTACATTTACTTGCGACTGAAGTTTACGAACAATGATGAAAAGAACACATCCCCCATAGCTCAGTCGGTAGAGCGTCAGACTGTTAATCTGCAGGTCAGTGGTTCGAGCCCACTTGGGGGAGTAGAATTTTTTGGCAACGTTTTTCCTTAATTTGTTGTTTTTCAAACATTTTATGAAGATAGAACTTGGCATAGTAACATCAAGCTTTGCCAACACCTTTTTTTTCCATTCCCTCAAATCATGTCAAATCCTTTCGAATGACTTTTCCAAAAAAAAAGTAAATCCATTTTACACTTTCCAAATCGGTACAAAGAACCCGTATGGATGGCCCAATTTCACTTCATATTAATAATAACATTGAACACAGTTCACAACAAGAAAAATAGTTGTGTTTCCAGCTCAACCTCTGATTTTGATCTTTGCTTGCAAAACGCAACAGCATCCTTTTCAACAGCTCTTCGGCTTTTCGTAGTGCCGAAACCAAGTACACAAAATCCATGCTTCCCACTTCTCAGCAACAGCATCCTCAACCACCTCTTCACTCGGGCAAGCACTTGTTATTGGAGAGATTAAAACTCGATCTTCATCCAAAACGAACTCTTAATAGTAACAACAATGGTTCCATGACAAAGAGTGAGGGAGCAAGCGCACTCTCTGTTGCAAGATCCTCCAATCTCAAGCAAAAACAGTTACTAAGAAACAATTCTTCGAATTTAGGAATGGATTCATCTGCAGCCGTATTGAATCGTTTGGAAACTCCTACTTCGGCTGTATCGACCATGAGCGCGTTTTATGAATCGGAAAGATATATGTATTCTTCTAACAACAATGCAATACAGCTGGATTCTGAAAGAAAGATACTCATTGATGCTTCTGGATCTGAAGGTCTACACGAAACGTAAGTATTTGTATTCATTTCTCTATGATTGATTGCAGATTTTCGTAATTGGGAATTCTCACATAGTGGCTTCAATGGACAAGATGTTTTAGTAGTCATAGAAGAAGATGAAGAGAATGGATCAAAGAATCAATTACTCATAAAAGTGTATAAATCACAGCCAGTTTCAAACGGCTCATTGAATGGCTCTGTTGCTGAAAGTGTTCATACCATACCAGAGTATCAAGAAAAACCCTTTCATATTCAAGTGTATGCAAAGGGTGGAAGGTAAGTTGTTGTCCATTACGTGGATTATTTAACGATAACTGTCTGTTCATGATCGAAACGTCTGTTTGTCAACTGTCCGAACAATTTTGACACAATGTCCAAATTACTCTATTCTCTAATTTTTTTCTAAAACTTACATTTTCCAAAAATGAACAATAATACAGAGGAGGAAAAGCTCCAAATCTCAATCCAAACTCACTCGGTTCAAAATCCAAATTCTCTGCTCCTTACCTGTTTGGAGACATTTCACCGACTTCAAATCTGTTCAACGAGCATTTTTCTTCGACCTCGTTCGCTTCCTCGTCCAACGCTTCCACCTCATTGTCACAGCTGAACGGTTTCGACGGTGGAGATGGAGGTAATATCACCATTGTGACTTCTCAACGGTTGAAACATGTCTTGTTTAACATTGAGGTAAATTGCAGTGGAGGGGAAGGAGGAGAAGCAGGAACTACTCAATTCGAAAGTAAGCGAGGCATGCCTCTAAGAGACTCGTTCCAGTTTCCTGCTGAAGTGCCATTGTCCACTTCGGTCACTTCGAGTGAAGTCTTGACGTTCTCTCAATTGAGTTTCTACAATCCAACCAAAGAAGCTGCTAAAATTCGTGACTCGCATGACTCGTTCATCGATCAGGGAATGGTTGGAGCAAATTCCATGACTGGAAATGTAGTTCGAGGACTCGATGGTCGAAAAGGAAGAGATGGATCTGTGAAGTTTGTGGTTGTCTCTGATCAGGATCCAGACATAATTGTGGAACAGTCAGTTTCCATGTTCGCATTGGAATTAACCAATTTTAGAATTCAAAGAAGAATTCCAAAGCGTACTAGTGGTTTGCAACAGAACAAGCAATGCCAAGAATTACAACCACCTCCACCAACTCAAGAGCAGCAGCAACCTCCTGTTTCTAATACACCACAAACTCATGGAAGAAGGCAAAAAGTATTTGGTAATCTCATTATTGAGGACGATGACGATGAGTTCATTGAACGCCAGCCATCACCTGAGGAAACCAATGTTGGGAAAAGTGATGTTGAGAGCACTACTTCTCAACAACCTGCAATCAGTAGCGCGGAAGAAGTGATACAAACTTCAAAAGCCCTTGCCCATAACATTGAATATGATTTGGTAGACCTCGATGAATTTGCAGAACCTGGATCGGAAATTGTCATCTCAGAAATTGAGGTCAAAAACTTGGGAGGGTTATCCACACCGGAAAGTTGTTTGTTCACCTTCAAAGGAAATGCACTTTTTGAATCCTTAGGGTTTGATAAGATCTCCCTCACTCCCTTACTAAGAAATAAGGCAAGAAATAGTACTTCGACGATGAACGACGATCATTCTGACAGCAGCAATCGCTTTTCCATTTCCTCGTCGAATGACTATGTGAAAATTCCGTCACTCAGATATGGAGAGACATTTTCCGTTTCGACTCCTTTCATTGCTCGCATTCGTCGGATTGATAAAGAATCAACTCACGAATCAATGATTTCAGAAGGAATTACGTCACCGAAACTCACTTCTATCCACCAAGAATGTATGATTAGTAGTGAAATTTCACACATTCCCACTCAATCATTGAATTGGCAGAATGCAACTTCAAATGCATACTCCTTGCAACGAGTCATTGCCAATATTCCCATTCAATACCCAATTGTGGTGAGCGAGATTTCAACTCCAAAAACACTAGCCATTGGTACTCATTCTCGTTCACAACCAACTGAAAAAGGTTCTGGTGCGATGATTGAAGTGAAACTGAGAAATACTTCCTCTGTTGGTATTCACAATCAAGTTCAGATTCGAATTCAAATTCGGATGGATGAAGAAGCAGGTGAGCCAGCTACCGTGACTAGTTCTCGTCAAACACCTCAACAACAAGATGTGCGTCATGAACGAAGAGACAGTTCACAACTGTCTCGACAAGACCCTTCTTCCTCCACACCACAGCAGCAACCAGAAAGTTCAGCACCTTCATCATCTGGGTCGTCACAATTACCTGATAAGAGTTACTTCTTTGTGGTTGAGAAGGTCTCTTCGTTGAGTTTACCTCCCACTCTCGAAGATGTCTCCAAAACCAACACTACAGGCGGTAATTGTCAGCCAGTTCGTTCTGTTCTCTCATCTTCCTCTCGAATGCCGAATAATGCAAGAGGAGCTGGCAAGAATGATCGATCGCTCCTCTTCAATGATCAATTATCAGTCATTGAGTCCGTAGTCATGACCTCAACGACTCATCTCGAAGAAGAATCCCAAATGGTCAACACAATGACGACGGAAGGTCATGCAAAAAAGGGTCATGACGATGACTTGTTTTCCATCTATCAGCAACAGAAAGAACGGAATGAAGTCTTCTCTCAACACTTGGAGATTTTACAGCCTTACTCGGAATCCTCATGGGTCTATCAATTGAAACTCTTCGACTTGCACAAGATCCTGATGAAGAGAAGCAAAAAAAGATCGCCACAAGAACACCAGACGTCTGGTGAAGGTAGTAGTAGTGGATCATCATCTCTTCCGTTGGACGAATTATTAGGTTTTTGCCAAGGCTCCATCATCATTTCCATCTATTACAAAGATTGTCTTTTAGAACGACGAGTCAATACTTTCAAATGTATTCCGAAAACCGTGCAACAAGTCGTTGCCAAAGGTTCGTTCTTGAACGCGTCCTCATTAGGCAAACGTAGGGCTCATCATAACCGATTGCATCATCATCATCAGGAATTATTTGTTTCATCATCGACGTCCAAGCCACTTTATGAACGCTATGCAGTCCTACTCACGAGCAGTGAAAAACTTCAGAACAAGTCCTATGTCTTTTACAAACGATTACTGAGAGAATTGAATTTGGAATTAATTGTTTGGGATATGGATGAGCCCAATAATGCAAGCTCGGGAGATGGTTCTCATCATCCGAAAGGTGGTTCCATCAGCAGCACTACCATTGAAAATCATCAATTATTGACTCTCTTCAAAGATAATTTATTTCTCGTGACTCTCTTCAAAGCCCCTCAACACGACTCTACCAATTCACAATTCAATTCACTGATCGGACAACTCTTACAGAAACAACAAGAATTTGAGAAGGACCGTTTACTCACACATGACGATGAGGATGAATTTAATGACTCACAAGCTCCAACTTTGTTTTTTGATGGTGGAATTTTGTACATTTCAAGCTCTCCAAGTAATTCTTCATCATCCTCCACTCATTCGAATCCCTTTTCCAATTGCACCACACCGAATGATTATTTGAGAAATCAAGTTTTGAACAAATGTCGTCCTCCAGTTCAAATGATTGAACCAAAAAGTCTGTCCATCATTTATCCATTTGAGAAACCAAGTAAGAAGCTTTTCCATGAAAAGGTTGAAAAGTATTTGAGAAAGAAACAGGAAGAAAATCCTTCCAACGTGATTCAGGTGCATCGAAAGGAATGTTTTGAAATTTCCAAATCTAGAATGCCAAGAAGGATTTTGTTGGGGTCGTGTCAATATTCCATTTTACCAGTGAAGGCATTCAATAGAATTTACAGGTATGTTGTTTATGGTTGACAAGTCATTTTCACAATCGTTGTTCATCCTGTTCCAATTTATGAAAAATTTAACATAGAGTTTCACTTCTCACAAATCCTTCATCATCATCTACCAATTCCAATAAGGAAGAAATTGAGTTCACTCCTGACATTTTAGAGTCCTATCACAAATTCTCTGTCAATAGCAAAACCTTTGCCTTAGCTTTTGGAATCATCATGTCCATGAATATTGAAGCCAAAGTCAATCTATTACATTCTACAAGAAGATCCACCAACCCAAGTACGACCAGTAACAACCACAAAGGATCCTCGTCCGAGAACAAGGAATGGATATTTTGTGATCAAGGTGTCCTCGATGTGTTGACTCTCAAAGACATTTCATTGTTTGCATTGTGTCATGACATTATACAGGAATTAGCTCTTCGTGACTGCTCGTTTGAAAGATTTGAACGACTCATACAGGCCGTTCTGAAATGTTTCTACACATCTTCGACAAGTACCAGCAGTAGTAGCAATCATCAGACGGATCGAAGAGGAGCCTCTGGCAGCAACTCTCGTTCCAAACAAAAATCCAATACTGCAACAGAGTCGAGCTCCACTGGAATCTCGAAAGAAACATCACTCCTAGAAGAATTCTTGCAACATGTTAAACTCTTTTTGGATGTCTTGAAAGGAGAAGTTCAAACAAGACTCAAAAAGACAGACAAAATCATGACACAGAGAAAACGAGAGTTTTTAAAACTCCATACTCAACTTCGAAAGCATCTCATTGAAAAGTGCCGTTCCATGGTAGATTCGAGTCGCAACAAGGGATCTTCCAAGAGATTATATCGAATGCTTGGTGGAGAAGCTCTCTACATGAAACGAAAACAATTTGGAACGATTTGTAAATATTTGAATGGATTCTTGAGTGGCTCTGGCAATGGTGTTGGAACATCATCCAATAGTCATAGTCATTGGAATATGTTTGCTACTGGAAATTCTTCGAGAATGGAAATTCCATTGTTGTACAAGTGGAATTTGGAAAAGGTCTTTGCAGGAGGAAGCACAAATTCAAGTAACCCATTGAACACTAGCAGCAGCAGTACTAAAAATCCACAGAAGAGTACTCAGGAAGAGGAAGATCAATAAATACACCTAATGACATGAATAAAAAGTGAAACTGATTATTGTTTAACAATTAAATACCTTATTCTCGCATCGGATTGAGAAAAGTTGCTTCAGCGCAGTTAAGGCAATCACAAAAAAAAAATACCGAACCCGCTCTCTTGTTCATCATCAGGGAGAATGAAACGTTCGCAACATCAAAATTCCGTTCTTCATCGTGCAACCCCAGCAATACCCTCAGAGGGAATGAAAAAACAACGACCAGCTAGTGCCTCATGCATCGGAAAGAGAACAGTCCAAACCGATGAAGTACCAAAAGCATATCCTCTTGGAAGCATCACTCAAAAAACTCGTCCTCAAAGCTCCCATAGCAGAAGGAGAAACACTCCAATGAAAGAAGGGCCCATTACATGTACGGCATACGAGACTGGGAGTGAAGTAAGGGAGGAAATTAAGGAAAAATCAAGACTCAACATTCGGAACCAAAGGTTGTCGTCCAGGTATTTCCTTACCTCGATGCAGCTTATTGGAAAGATTAACGGAGGAGCCGATGTTCAAAATAAGGAAAGAAGACTAGCGTTGGAGCGCCTTAAATTGTTGGAGGAACTTCATCTCAAATCCGTTGCGGCGAGCAACGATTTGATAAATAGCAAAAAGGAAGAAAAATCAAAATATTCCAATGTTCCATCTCGAGTTTTTCAATCACCAAGCAAGATGAACCAAGTCTCTCGCAGAGAAGAGCATAAAATGCAACCAAAGGACTCGGAATCAAAAAATCTTGACAGACGAACTCAAAACAACCACCGATCTCATCTATCTAAAACTTCAAATAATTCTGCATTTTTGGAAAATCAATCTGCTCCTAGCTTGCAACCAAATACTGACCATCAACGTATCGACAACACAGAGAAGATCGAAACGAAAAGAAGAGTATTAAGAGGTAAAAGCAGCACGAACCTTTCCTCATTTGTCAGCGCCGCAGAATCAGCATCCGATCAGGGGCAACCGGAATGTCATCCCAATGAGCCAAACAACGCCACCAACACCACAACTTCACAAGAGGATTTTAAGAAAATTTTGCAATATTCTAGCCACATTGGAACCACGAGAGTTGCAGGAAAACATAACAATCAACTAAATGGCCCATACGATGTAAAGATTCATCCAACCCATCAATTAATCATAATCTCAGATTCGAATAACTCTCGAATCCAATTTTTTAACATGCACTCTCACGATTTTCAGTTCAGCATTTCGACTCCTTCCACCCCCCATTGCGTCGCCGTGAGTTCATTTGATAATTCTATTGTGGTGTCCTGCCAAAATAATTTTGTTTATAAGTACAACTTGGAGACAAAAAAGCTAATATGGAAAGCTGGAGGAGAAGGTAGCGGCAAGTCTCAGTTCCATTTTCCTCTTGGAATTGTTGTGGATGAAAGTGACAGCAATAAGATATATGTATGTGATAGTAGAAACCATCGAGTGCAATGTTTGTCTTCTGATGGAGCGTTTTTGAACGATTTTTCATTAGGCCCTTCGTTTTCACCCTTTTCGATTGACATTTCCCAGCATGGATACTTGGTTGTGTGCGACAATAGAAATTCGTGTGTGCATGTCTTTCAAAAAGATGGTTCCTTGGTGAGAACGACAGATCATGGATTCAAGCAACCTTTGTGTGTTTCGGTAGACCATAAGAGTGGAAACGCTTACATTTGTGATTCGAATAATTTGAGAATTGTTGTTTTGGACTCTGAATGCAAACATGTTATTGAATCCGTTGGATCATACAGCACGTACATGCTTCATCCAGCCAAACCATTAGGAATATCAGTGCATGAATCAACTCTTGTTGTAGCAGACTATGAAAACCACCGTGTCTTGCAAGCGCATTTGGAATAAATGACGAAAATACTGAAGGCTATTCATGTGGATAAAACTTTTCTAGTAGCTCTTTAAGAGTTGCTTTTTGACAGGGTTTGAAAAGCACTGCATCGAAAATAGTGGACGGTAGCTCAGCTAAAACATCAGCGGTTAATGCAAAAATTTTCACGTTACGACTTCTACCTTTCAAAATCTTAGCAGCCTCATATCCATTCAATTTGGGCATGTTCTAATAACATTATGATAGTCACCATGATGAAGCAGTTACCAAAAATCAATAATCCAACACAATAGCTTACCAAGTCAGTAATCACAATATTGTGACGATCCTTATTAAAATTCTCAATTAATTGTTGTCCATCATTGACACAATCGACTGCATAACCTATACTTTCAATTAATTTAGATATGATTTTTCGATTGATAGAATTGTCGTCAGCAATGATAATATGAGCGTTTGGTGTGATAGGACGATCATGCTGTTCCGATTGGGAAATGTGTCGTAAATATTCCTCTTGAATGGAGAGCTGCCTTTGAATTAGAGTGTCTACTTGAGCCTCGTCAGTGTGCTCCGCTGTGACAACTTCGAGAGGAAGAGTGATCGTAAATGTAGAACCTACGATCAGGGAATTAGAAGGATTACATTACAAGGAAATACTGTTCTCCAACCTCTATTCACTTACCTTTTCCAATCTCTGAGTTCAATAAAATGGTTCCACCCATGGATCGAACATGATGTAACACAATGCTCAGTCCAAGTCCAGAACCAGGATAAACACTTTCATTGACATTGTGCAATTGAGAGAATGGCTCAAATATTATTCGTTGCTTTTCTTTTGGAATGCCGCATCCATGATCCATCTTGTTTGAAATAACCACATGTAAGGAGCAAAATAATTGGATCAGATACTTACGACTTGAAATGTGACGTCTTGTTGCAACAGGTTCCCATTACTCGTTTTCGATTGTCCACTAAGACAACAAGTAAGCTCGACTGTGTCATCTGGCTTTGATGCCTTATTATGAAAATGAGTTCAGATAGTTCAACGTCATCATATGAAAAGTGAATGAAATTGTGAAATACTAACTTTTACAGCATTTGTGAGCAAATTAGTAATAATTTGATGAATTCGTTGTTGATTTCCTCGAACGACTGTTGATTTTGTTTGTTCATCAATTTGAACTTTAAAATTGACACGAAAATGTTTCGCGTAGCTTTTGATGATATTTTCCAATATTTTGGTGCTCTGTCCAAGTGAAAACGTTTTGATGTCTCTAAATGGATTCGATGATCCCATAGATGAGAAATCATTCTTTTCCGATTTTTGCTCATACTCAAGCTTTACAAGAGTTAAAATATCCTCAATAAGAGTCAATAAAATTCCGTCAGCGGAGGCTGTGTCATTTGAAAATGTGTAAATCTAACTGTATTAACATAAATTCCTTACCAATTGTATCTACCAACTCTTGTTGAATGGGTGTGAGCGCAGTTTCCCGCAACAACTCGACACTTCCCAGGCTTTACATGTATGTTAGGCTTTCGTACATTATTTACTACTATAAACAACGTACCTGCTTAAACATGGAGATCTGTATGTCCACCAGATTTTTCATGAACGGTAAAACATGATTTCAAAAATGTTTTCAAATATTATTATATAAATAATCATTCTCCAAATATACGTCAACTACGTACCTAAATTCATGAGAAATATGTCTTAAGAAAGTTTGCTTTGCTGAAAGAGCTTTCTCTAATTGGTCACCAGTTTTTTCTAAAGTTTTAACCTTACTTTTCAAATTAATGGATATCGTGACAATATAAAAGCTGTACAACAATATGCATAACATTATAGATATACTTTGAGAGACTGTCAAGAGAGAATGTTGTGACAGTCCTTGTTCCAGAATAACCTGTACACAATTGAAGCATGCACTTGTAAAATAATGCGCAGCAATGTAGTAGGGAGGGAGGAAAGCCCAAATAGCATACGTTCCCCTCAATGCATTGGCAGAAGTTATGACCATCAAATAAATAGGAACTAAAATGATACGATTCGCAGGTTCAAGTAAAAAATATCGTACTGAAAAAAGTACCATGTTAAACAACATTCTATTTCGTTCCCTATAATTAGATGTTTCATCATCAACAACAGAATCGACAGCTGCCCATAACGACGCTGCAATATACTTGGAATTGCTAAGCAATGCAGCAACGCAAGTCAGTAGCATGATGAAAAGTGTTGTAGTGCCTTGCGAGAGATAGGTATGTAAAAGTAGAAAGGAATATTGAACAATCAAGACAATGGTCACCAGTTTTGGGCTGATAATTAATTTCGTGAGAACATTCTCCACTAGACTCGTCGGCTTTTGGTCGGTAATAAAGTTTTTTGGATCAAAACCTTCTGACAGTTGTTGGAGCACCGTTTTTTTGTCTTTTGGTTTGTTCTCCAAAGACAATGATGTAATAATTTCATTTGGAGATGGTGTTGGCGCGGTACATGCACTCTCTTGGTTCGTTTCTGTGCAATTGTTGGTCATGTCTGTTGTACTAATAGATTCTTTAGAGATGATGCTTAAAGTTGACCTGTTCTTGGAGGTTTCCATTCCGAGAGATGAAGGCAAATTGGTTTCTCGTTCTACTTTTTTCAAACAACTGTCCTTGTTCCCATCCAACCCGAGCTCGAGTGGAGAGCCTTCTACTTTTCTGCTCGGGCATTCGTTGTTGTTGTTGTTGTTATAGACTCGATGTTCTTGACGTAATGAAGATGACGCGTACATTCGAGTGACCTAAAAAAACCGTAGACGAATTTTTTTTGGAGTTTTACAAAACAGGTGCTTAGCGCTTCCATCTATGGTCAAATTATATATATTACATTTTGATTTGAGTAGAGTTCTCTTTTGGAAAAAGATGTTCGGGATTTGGACAGTTCGAATTATTGAGTCAAATTATTCAAGTGATGATATGATATCGTACTGTTTCATTATTAATCGATGTTTTCAAAAAAGAGTATGGTTCAATTCGAAAAATAGAATTGAAATTAGATTTCGATTAGAGAAACATCATCTGGTTAAATTGAAGATTTTACTTTCCCTGTCATAGATGACATAGTCAATTTTAAAATTGTAATTGTTTTAAAAGAAACATGGGTCGCGTGAGTTGGTTACTTGCTTTCATTTTTTTGTTGTTGTCACGCTGCTGGCAGGTGTCAGAACAACCCACTAAAATTACTTGCAAATTCTTGTGGCCACAAATTCCTGATACTTTTTTGGAAGGTCAGCCACATCAAATTTTGAGGCATTGAAATCAAATTCATGGCGTAAGTTATGAAATAGTTGAGCAGGAACACTATTGAAAAAAAAGGATTGGGCACAGGTTGCCTTGGAGAGTTTTGGGTTATACACTGAAGCAATTTCATCCTGCTTAAGCTTCTCTAAGGTACAAAGTTTCGATTCAAATAAATGTGATCCTTGAATGTCTGGTCGTTTTGTTTTTGAACTGAATCCAAAATATCTAAAAGATTTTAAATTCTTTTTGTGTTCAATGTAGTAAGATGCCGTATCATAGTTGACATTTCCTCCAGCTTGTGGACAGTTTGGTATGCAAATAGTTAATGTTTCAACGGAATCAGGAATGCCATCAAGAGTATCCAGAGAACCTTGACACATTGGATAACCGTAAACGATTTGAACAGCATTGGGTGGCCGTGAATGGGGAATCTTCTTGTAGGCAATGTAACAATACTTTTTCACATTGACAAATTCATCCAAAGATAAGCTCGATGCCTTGCTATGACTACCATAACAAATCAATGTATCAATTTTGTCAAGGATACTAGTTGAGAATGAAGTCAGTGTGGTCTTGTCCAAGTCTTCTCTAATGATTAGTTGAGTTAAATTGGGATTCGTTTTCAATAAAGCGTCTGTTGCAGCATTACAAATGGAACTTGCAACAATTTCAACACCAGTCAACGCTTGAAACGGAGGAGGTGTTGTATTCTTGGCTAGTTTGGTTATTTTACACAAGCCCAAAATACAGGAACTATATTGATGAATCGCATCCCTAATGTTGGTAGAAAGTTCAGTCAAACTCTTAATGACACTCCATTCAACCACTTCTTGATGAAACATGAAATTGAAAATCAACCCCAAACAATCGGCAGCCAATTTGTGAAACTTGGTGTTTTGCAAACCTTCTTTTGTCTTCTCGAATCGATTAATGGTCGAATAAGTCACTCGGGTGGATGGATGTATTTTCAATACTTTCAATATGGATTGGCGTTCCGCCTCTAATTCCAAGATTTGTTGATCGAGATGATGGAATCGCTCTTCATACTCTCCGATATTCTCAAGTTTGCAAATACGTTCCAACTCTTCTTCCGATATGCCATACAATGAAGATGCTGAGGGATGATGATTAGGAGAGGGTTTATTGGGATTGTCTACAATGGCTGCATCCTCTTTGGAAGCCTTTGTTGATGCTTTGGTCTTTTTACGTGAACTCCTTGTTTTCGCTTCCGTCTGCTCTTCATCTACTGAAATCACTTTCCGTCCTCGTTTCATTTTTTTGTTCCTACTGGATTTTGTAATTGATGTGAGAAGGAATGTTTTGGCAAAATTCTCACGGGCGATCAGACTGAGGCGACATGGAGTCACGTGCCTCAATCCAATGACATTTGTGAGAAGAAAAATGTTCTATTTAATTTGCACTAAACTCGAGAGAAATGTCTGTAAAATGTTTGGCATTCAGTAAGGGCACAAGTCTGTGTTGGAATTGCCTTTCTATGGTTCCAGTGTCTGAAAAATTCATTGTAAAGATCGAGAGCTTGTTTCTAGATTGAGCCGAATACGATCCCAAGAAGTAAAAGCTGGATGATTGTGGAACCCATGTCACATTGGTATAGGTTGAGCTGACTCGCTCCACAATGAGAATTTTCGTAATGTATACATCCAAGAGATAACTTGACGATGAATTCAATGCAGTTGGGTTCTTATGTTGTCCATGTGGAATAAATGAGAAAATGTAAAGGTGTGGATCGTGAGTCGCATCGTCATCGTATTCTGTGCTCTTACAACCACCATAAACGCCCATTTGATAACAATTTTCGAGTCCACTTGCAAATTTGTAATTGGCATTAAAATAATGTTTTTCATAGCCGTAAACACGAGTGGAATGACATACGTGAGCACGTGGTAAAGTGGATGTGGAGATAGACGGATTCAGAATGTTCTCAGATTGAATAATTTGAAATTCGTTTCTCTTAAAGTGATAAATTAAAATCTCATTCAGCATGGGGGCATCAGGACCCTTTCTGACTTTTCCAGCATAGCTGACCATAACGTCATACTTTGGCAAATATTCAGCAGTATGATATGCTCGATTGGTCACAATATTGTGATTGGTAGCCGTAATTTGTCGTGCCTTTGGTGTTGGCATGACAAGATCATCGGTACCAAGCCCTTGCTCATCTCTGCGTCTCAATTCTAAACAATACTCTTCAAATTCTGAAATATCAATCTCAAACAAATCATTCAAGAACAATGAACCTGTGGTGTTTCCTCCAAATACATAGAGCTTGTCACCTCTCTTAACCATGCTATGGCCTTCCAGAGGAACAATATCATCAATTTCAGCTGTTTCAATAATGCATAATCTTTCCAAATCGATGGCAACAAACAGTTTGGAAACTTTTCGTGGAAACGAATGAATGGCTCCTCCAAACATGTAAGCCAATCCAGTTTGTTCATCGACGCATATAGCTTGGAATAAAACATATGTCTCTTGCAAGCTCAAGTTGGTAGAATTGAACGATGCCATATTGCAAGAAATTCTTTCGCTCATCACATGTGGTGTGATCATACTATTTAACAATTCATCGTCGTACATTTCGTCGTTGTTATTGTTGCTGGCTGGTAACGGCTTTGGTTTTCTCGAAGAAAACCGACTTTCCATATAGGTTTGCCATTTCAATTTTGCAATCTCTTTATAATCTTCAGAGTCAACGTCGATGGTTCTTCCCGTAGGACCCGAATACTTTTCAGGATCTATCAACGCAACATTTAAAGCGTCCAAAAGAGTATGAACGGCAATATCTTGCATAGAAATTCTCACTTCAAACAATCGGTTCTTGTACAGGATGGTCAGGGCATGTGATTCTTCAGGATATGGCACACTATGATACCAATATGTGTAGGGTTCGCTTGCAACTTGATTGGAACTGATGATTGATTGTTGTTGTTGTTGATGAGGTGCGGGAGGTGCCAATTGATCTTGCTGATCATCATCAAACAAGCCATTACCATCATCAAAATAATCATCATCTTCTTCAAATTGTTTACACGCCTGCTCTGAATTTTGCAAGACCGTTCCGCCATGTTGTAACAATTCAATGTGCTTGCACGATTTGCGAGAAATTTCAAGCAACTGGTTGCCTTGCTTGCTGTGCATTTTTTTGTTCTGAACCCAGAGTATTAAACATCACGACAAAATTCTCGAGTTAAATTGAAGTTGAACGGCATGAGCAAAACAAAAGAAGGCGTGAGTAACGTGATAGGGCCAGTCTTACTATAATACCTTGGCGACAAATATTAAGTTCAAACCTGCATGCTCAAGTTCAAGCGTATTAAATAGCTAGGAATAGTTTCAATCGGAAAAATATGCTGCACGTCAAAACCCTACCAGAAGAAGTACTTGAATTTCATGTATGTGCCTTCCTTGATCTTGGTTCAATCCAAAAGATAATAGCAGGAGCTGAACAGTAAAAGTTCCAATCTAATAAAATTAGAACACTCATTGTATTCTTTCAAAGCTGAACAAACACTCATCGCTGTCACTCAGCGAAAATGTACCGAAATTTTCATCGTAAAACAGATAGAGCTTGTCGCGAGTGGCAGGGTTCACAATTTTGGGTGAAATGAACTCGATGGGAGCTGGCATGTGTTCAGCAATTTGGTCTTCATGCAGTCTCCAATATTGATTCTCAGTTTTTAAATAGTAATCAAGACCAATTTCTGCTTGCTTGAGGTCAATCGTTGTGGTGTTCTTCACATGAATGGCCTTTTTGAGAAATGGAAAAGTTAATGACCATGCTGAAAGATGATCCACCACAGGCACCAATTGCATGACATAATTATTTCCACTCGTATTGGTTTCGTATGAATGATCCAACACTCTCATCTGAAGAGTTTTGTCACTTGCATGGGCTTGCATGACATGTGTCACATTATTACTTTTGGGAATATGAATGAACATCTTGTAATAGTTGAGAAAATTGAAATTATGAGATTTCACCATTTTGGCCAGTCGAAAACTATCTTGAACAAAATGATGTGGATGCAACAAGTGAAAATGCAACAACAGGTCCACACTTTTGGTTGGAGAAAGTCGTTCCAGGACATGTAGTTGCGATGTGTACTCTTCCAATGAAGTATGTAACCAATGTTCAAAGCATTTCTTTTCGTACTGATAACCTGTCACTGGACAAGCTTCACTCATGTCAACAATGTGCTCCTGAAGAAAGTCGATAGCGTTAAAGGCGTTCTTAAAAGGTGACAGCAGTTCTTGGTTCATGTCGATAAAATTTCCTCCATTATTTCCATCAATCATTTCTTGAAGCCAATCCAATTTCATCCATTCTGGAAACAATTCCAAAGTTTGAGCAAAATAAACTGTTTCTGTTGTGTTCAAAATTCCATGTTGTCGATTTTGTGAAATGATCTTCCTTGTCGCAAGTAATTGAGTGAAATTAATGAGCGGAAGATTCAACAACTTGTCGTATCCATAGAAATCATTCAACAGCAAAAGATGAAGCCCAATTAATACATCATCTCCAACTGCATAATTCTGAAGTGGATGATTGGCAAGTATAACGTATGCAAAATGCCTTGCTTTCATCAACATGTTCAATAAACATTGCCGTATGTTTTGCACTTGATTCAAGGGTTTGAAATCTAAAATGTGTTTAAAGTTCTTTTGACTGCAGAGCGAGTGTGAAATGTCTTCCAAAAATTCAAGGTAGAGAGGAATGCCATTCTTAAAGTCAATACTGAAAGTGTTCGATGGTAAAATTTCTGTGGCTCGTATTGGTGACAACAATGGTTGCCGAATGATCATGTTTTCCACAATCTTGAGACTGTTCAAAGGCGAATCATTTTCGAAATGGACAATGTTCGTGATCATACCGTTTCCAGAGGAAAGAAATGATTGGTGATAATTCGGTGGCAACTTTTCACTGGTCACCACAACCACCTTTTTCCTTGATTTTGAAAATTTTCTGACCAGAATATGATTTTCATGCAACTGGGGAAAAAATTGAAGAATGTCAAATTTAAACAAAGCATAGTAATACTTCTTACTTAAATCACTTGTGTTAGTATCATTTGTGTGAGTGAGGTGATTCAATTTTTGTAAAATATATTCTTCGGTGACTTCTAAATGAAACATTCCACTCAGTAAGTAAATATCCAGCCAATTCCTGTGATTGTATATCTCTTTGATTCGTGACAGTTTTATATCCAAATGTTCATCATTAAAAAAAAACAAAGCATTTGAATTTTCAAATTGGAGCTCTTGTTCCATTGCATTGAAACAATTTCGTTCAATTCTCAAAAAAACGTGTGCAATTCTTTTGCCGAATATTTGATAGTGGCAAACATTGTGATTGTCATACAATATCATGGAATGCCAACTCGAACAAACATTGCTGCATGTTTGAATAAGAGTATATGTATCAATAAATTCGAATACGCTTATTACCACATGATTTGTCACAAAATAGGAATAATCGTGAGAGCGTTCGTGATTTGAAATTCCTATTACGTCGGTGACAAGCGCTCGGTCTTGATTTCCTTCATTCGTCACAAGGCTTTCATAGATATCCACCAATTTGGTTGTGCAAAATTTCTTAAATTCTTGTTGTGGCTCTTCCATGAGTTTTTTGCGTTCATTTGGAGACAGCAAATGGCTCGGAAATACAGACTGTTCATAAATTCCAAACTTGATGCAATCAATACTCATTTCCTTCAGATAAGCATTGCAAGTTTCAAAAGTGAGATTTATCGGTTTTGTGGTAATTCCTTTAAGAAGGTTCTTGTTATTATCATCCTTTCTCTTACTCACAAATACCATTCGAATGGAATCTAGTTGTTTTTGAACAGATGCTCCCCAAAACAAATCAATAAGTGTCATTGTTTTACCCTCGACCATCACGCAGAATAGATCATCATAGGGAAATCGTTTTGAAGACCTATTTGCAGATGTGTGGTACTTGAGATTCCTTTTTGAATTAAAAGCGTCGTTGAAATAATCATGATTGGGAGCATCATTCATATCCAATAACCATCTCCGAATGACAGTATCTTCAAGACGAACACTCTTCTCCGCGCTCACAACCTCATCACACGGCGGAGGAGGCTCAGTATAACAAGGCATTTTTTTTGTAAACACTTCCTTTATTGAATCAAAGTCCTCCCTTCCTCCTTAATATCTTCCAATTTTCTTTCAAACCTAGTTTGATGACAACCTGTATCTTCAACCATTATTCTTTGAAGATGAGGTAATTCAAAAACTGAAAAGAGTGATTCGAACAAAACTAAAGAACCCTGATGGCCAATTCGTTGAAAATCTGATTTGTTCCAACTAAAGTGCAACATATAAGTAATGATAGAAAATATATTCCTCTCAATAAGGAATTATTAATATAAAAACACAAAAAAAATGTCCAACCACCCACCCGATGTTTTAAAACAACAAATTCAACAACAACTCTCCCGATTATTGAAACAATTACAAGACGTGGAGAATGATAAAGAAATGCTGGACTCGGAAGAGGAATATTTGGAAATAAAGAGGGAAACGTTGCAACAGTTGGAAGAATTTCAACAAACGTTAAATCAAATTGGGCAAAATGATGAAATACTTCGGGATGATATTCGATCGTTTAGAATGGCTGTTCGTGCCGCCTGTGTAGAGACTTTTAAGACATTGGAAATTATTCAAATGTTTGCACAGCAAAATACTAATCAAATCAAGGAAAAACTATCATCACTGGAAACTTCGTTCCGATTGCACAAAATTCCAGAATCCGAATTCATTTCTCAGAAAACAGAAATATTAGGAGCACTTCAAAAATTGAATTCACCTCTCACCCAAGAGCAAGAACAATTCCTTAAAAAACATATGAACTCGAAATTGAAAGAATTTATTGAAAATGATTCATTTGAACAAACTGTATTATCCAACATTAAAAATTGAACTTTTGATCTCCGTAACATTATCTAATGATTGTAATTCCATTGTACTCAAAAAGTAGACAAAATATCTTAAATCAATTTTGTTTATTTACATTTGTTAAGGCAAAGTGGAAGCACCTCCGCAAGTGTTTCTCAAAATAATGGACTCAGTTGCAACTCCTGGGCCGAATGCAACAGCCAAAGACCATTCATTGTTAAGATATTGTTGAGTTCTTCTATAGTATTCCATGACAAACAAGATAGTGACAGAGCTCATATTACCATACTTGCTCATAATTTCCCACGAGGCCTCCAATTCGTCTCGACTCATTTCAAGAGCCTTCTCAACAGCATACAAGATGGCCTTACCACCAGGATGAGCCAATACGTTACAATTTTGCTTCAATACAATCTCATCCTTGTGTTGTGATTTTCTAAGGAGTGTATTGACATATTCCTTCAAAGAATTGTTGATAATTTGTGGAACTTCTGGTGACAAGCTCAAATGGAAACCATCATTGAAAACTCTCCAAGTCATGCATTCTTCAGTATTTGGAGTTGTGTAGGAATGAGTTTCAAATAATTCGAAAATTGGTTTCTCTCCCTTTGAGGCATTGGGTTGAGCACCAACGACCATAGCAGCAACACCGTCACCGAAAATAGCCGAGACAATCTTTTCATCAGTATTATTTGAAATTCTAAAGTGGACAGAGGACAATTCAATACAAATAATCAACACTCTATTCTTGGTTGGATTGAGAGCGTTGAGGGCACGAGCAGTCTTCAATGTAATTAAACCAGCAGCACAACCAGACATGTTAATTGGGAAATATTCCACAGAACGAGAAAGTCCCAATCGATCCATAAATTTCAAGTGAATATTTGGTACAGCAATACCTGTGGAAGTACAAGTAATGAGATGAGTAATTTCTTTGGCATCTCCTTTCCATTCTTCGAGAGCCTTACTGGCAGCTTGATAGGCCAATTCAGGAGCAATTTGATGGAATAATTCGTTTCGACTTTCAATGGTCTTCAAATCATTGGTAGAATATTTAGTGAAATCGAAAGCGACACATCTTTCCTTAATTTCACATCCCTTAAAGAGATTGTAAATTCTTTCTCTAATCTTTTCATCGGCAGTATTGTAATCTTTCATGATACCTTGGAAGAGCTCTTCTTGTGATTTGCTTGGTGGATTAGCAGTTCCCATACCAAGAATGAATGAATTGGAAGCATTTTTCATATTGGCCTTTCGTGCGTGAGTAATAAAGTCCTTCACAGGTCCAGTCTTTGGTAAAGTCTTCGACAATATTTCATTCACGTGTTGCTGTTGTTGTTGAGAAGGTGGTGAGAGAGTCTTTTGTGAAACGCTGGTTGAGATGGCTGGTGAGGAGAGAGTTGCAGGTTTGTTCGTGGAAATGGTCGTGACAACTTGAGATGGAACAACCACCTTATCTTGAGCACCAGCAGAGGCAGCCGTGGAGGTACTTGGCTTCTTGACCACTGTTTCACTCTTCTTTGTTGTATCCTTCTTGGAATTGGAGGAGTCAGTCATCTTTTCACTAATCTTGGCAGCAAGAGATTTCACAGTCGTGTCCTTCTTCAAAATGTCAATGGTAGTGATGGAACCACGAGGATAAGTCTTATCAAGCCAGTTCTTGAGTTGAGTGGCCATCAATGAATCCATACCGTATTGTCTCAGTGGTTCAGTAATTTCTATGGTTTCTAAAGGAACTCCTAAAATCTTTGCCAATTGAGTACCAATCATTTGATCGACCGATAATTGACTAGTGGCAGCATCAAGAGCAGCATTATTAGTGGTACTTTCAACGAACAATTCACCAAACATTTGTTTCAAATGCTTAAAGTTATCCGAGTGATCTTTCCAATCAATACAACTGATAATCTTTTGTGCACTTGTGGTAGTGTCCTGCTCTTGTTCGATCAATGCCTTTTCCAAACACTTGACCAATAATGGAATTGGCATTGAAATGAAACCTCTCGATCTCAAAATTACCTTTGTCGAGTATTTACGAGAAACAAAACCATCGTCAATTGCTCCAAAGTTCACACTCAATGCAGGTAAATTCAAAATTGATTTTCTGTAGTGAGCAAGAGCATCCAAGACACAGTTGGCAGCAGCATAGTTGGATTGTTCCATGTTACCGTTAATAGCCACGAAACTAGAGAACATGACAAAGTATTTCAAGGTAGAAGATTCAGAAAGTGTGGCTTCATGAACATTCCAAGCAGAAACTGCCTTAGCATTAATGACAGAATTGAATTTTTCTTCAGTCATGTTGTTAATGGATGCATCTTCATAAACGGTGGCAAGATGGAATACAGATTCCAAAGGAGGTAAGTTCAATTCGGATCGAATTCGAGTCACAACTTGTTGAACTTGTTGCTTGTTTGAAACGTCACAGGCCAACACAGAAAGACTAATCGAATTATCTTGTCTTAATAATTCCTCAATACGATCCTTAGAGGCACCATCCGTCAATTTTCCACTTCTTGATAAAATGACCAAATTCTTCACTTGCTTTTGTTCCAAGAGCCACAAGACAAGAGACAAACCAACACCACGTGAACCACCGACAACGAGATGTGTCTTATCATCAGAGAAGGTCAAACCTTTCATTTCTTCTTTCAATTTTTGATATCTTGGAACGGCAGTTGAGAGATCTTCATTGGTCATGTTCAACACAATTTTACCAATATGCTTGGCATGAGCCATAAAGTTGAAGGCGTCATGCAACTTCTCCTTGTCATAGACAACGAGAGGAAGTGGGAAGAGACGTTTTTGTTCCATGAGATCCATGATTTCTTTGAACATTTGTTGAACGAGCTCTGGTTTTTCATCCATCATTCGATCCAAGTCTACAGAGGAATAGCTCAAGTTTCTATGCATTTGTTGCAAATTCACACAAGTTCCATCATAAATGTCTCTAATACCAATTTCAACAAATCTACCGTATGGTCCCAAAGATTCAAAGTTTGCTGACAACATGTCAGTTCCTGCCAACGAGTTCAAAATAACATCACAACCCTTTCCATTGGTGAATTTCATGACATCATCACGGAATTGAGTCGATCGAGAATCTGTCGTATAGGTCACCTTATAAGTTGCATCCGTCTCTAAAAATGTTCTCTTTTCACCACGTCCAACAGTACCAATTGTTACTGCACCCACATGATTAGCAATTTGAACCGCAGACAAACCAACAGCACCAGCTGCTGAGTGAATCAAACAAGTTTCACCCTTCTTCAAACGAGCCACATGAACCAAACTGTACCATGAAGTTAAAAATGCTGAAGGAATGGTTGAAGCTTGCTCATAAGTCATCCATGATGGTTTTTTGGCAACCAGTTGAACCTTGACATTCACATAGGACGAGAAACACTTTCTAGCAATGCACACAACGTCATCACCAATTGAGAATTGGCCATTCAAGGCAACTTGTGAACCAACTTCGACAACGACACCAGAACATTCCAATCCGAATGGAGGATTCCATTTACCTCCTCTTCTAAAGGCCTTATCTGGAATTCTACCCAGTGCGAACATTAAATCCTTAAAACTCAATGCGGATGCCTTAACTTGAATTCGAACTTCATCAGCTTCGAGTGGAACAAATTCCTCAACCTCTTGGAATGTCAATTCACTTACTGAACCAATGGAATTAGATTTTAAGGTCACTGGAGCATTAGGTTTCGTAACTTGAGTTGGTTTGACGACCTTCAAGTATTTAAGTGTACCATCTGATGACATGGCCAATTCATTGAAATCCAATGAGCTTGCGTTTCTGAGCAATTTTCCACACAAAGTAACCACAGAGGAGTCATTCAAGTTCAATTTTTCATCAAAATCTAACATCAAGCTCAAAATATTTGGGTGTTCACTTCTGAAGGTTCTTCCAACACCAATAAATTGAGCTGTGGTTGGGCTTGTGTATGAAAGTTGAGCTCCCTTAGTAACGATCCATAATTTGGTACTACATTCACCAGCATCTAATTCAATATTCACAAGCTCCTTAATAATCTTCATCAATAACCAGGTGTTTGGTTCTTGAGCGACTTGGTCAGATACTGTCACATTCGAAACAAAAACAATACCATCAATTTGGTGCTTTTCTTGCAACATGGAAATGACTTGTTCTCCATTCACAACGGAGACGTTCAGGTCTTCCAAGGAAGCAAACACAGACTTTGTCGCGTCATCTGAGTCGCTCAATGGCTTTTCAGAAACAACTACCCATCTTGGGGTTTCTTCTTCGGCAGGGCTAGCTTCATCAGGCGTAGTAAAGATCTTTTCAAGGGCTTCCTTGTTCACGGCATTCCATTCAACATTGTACAAACAGTCATTGGAGGAAAGTGTGAAAATAGTTGGACATGAAGGTTGGGTAATGGCTCTACATTTGACACACAAGAAGGAGGCAATTGGAACATCTGGATAACCAGCCTTATGCCCATAAATAAAGACGTCTCCCTCAAGCTCGTATTGAGATTGATTGGTCAATTTACAGTATACTGAAATACTGTCCATATCTGGAACCTTTTGATTCAAACAAACATCAGTATTGAGGACACAAGTCTCAATAGAGGCTGGAATGTAAACAATGCTGTCTTCTTCTGCAATGGCAATAAGCGATTGCAAACAAGAGTCCAAAATACCAACTTCCAATACTGACTTTTCTCTCTTGATGTCCAAAATAGACTTCTTCACATGACTATCAGAATTTACGGTAGATAGATTCTTCTTCAGCGACAGTTCAGAAACTCCTTCTCCTTTACCAACATAAATCTTATCCAATTGTTGGAATACAGGTCCATATTCCAAACCCATCTTTCGCAATTTGGAATATAGCTCAGTCTTTATCATGGATACTTCCATGCAACGAGTTTTGGCTTCGTTCAAATCAGGATGCGACTTGAGGTTAGTTGGGGTAAAATTCTCAAGTAGCACTTGTAATGATTGCTCCACTCCTCCAAACCTCTCTTGCTTCTAATTTCAATCATTTGACTGTTTTGAGTGGCTTGATTCAAAGGAGTGACATCTGTCTCAACAATGAATCCACCATTTGTGGTTTGAGAAAGAGAGAGGGCATCTTTGAAATCACAGTGTTGCAAGATGAATTGCTTTGCAAGTTCTTTCTGTTCAGAATCTTTTTCATTGGATCTAATTTGAGCAACTGCTGCATGCAAAGACATCAACACATAAGACACACCTGGATAAATAATGTCACCTTGAATTACGTGATCCTTCAAGTTAGGGAAGTGATCAAAGAAATTCTGTTTTGGAATGTCACACTACCTGTTCTCAACGACTTGTGACCAACCAAAGTAGTTGGGTATCCTCGCCTCCACTCAGCTGCTTGTTCTTCCGTTTGATTCCAAATGAGTTGTGATCGATCCCAAGGATAGTGTGGAACTTTGACCTTACCAAACAAGTCATTCCATTTCATATTTTTAGTGAATGTAGCGTTGTGAACAAATCCATTGAGGAACAAATCTTTGACACATCCAAGCATGGTATCTTGTTCGTCGACACCTCTCTTCAATGTTAAAAAGCACTTGATATCTTCAAGCCCAAGTTCTTGAGCACACTCTTTGATGGATGCAGCCAAGACTGGGTGAGGACTGATTTCAACAAAGCCCTTGTATCCTTGTCTGAGAAGTTCAGTAATTGGCTCACTAAATAACACTGCTTGTCTGACGTTGCCCCACAAATAACTAACATCCATAGTTTCAACAGTTGTGTCATACAATTTACCAGTCACAGTGGAAAAGAGTGGGAAAAGAGTTGGTTTTCCAACAGTCTTTGGAGTAAATCCTTTCAATGCATTGAACATTTCTTCCTTAATAGGTTCTTGATATTGAGAGTGGAAGGCACAATATCCTCTCAATTTTCTACAGAATACACCCTTTCCTTTGGAGATATCCTTTTCTAGCTTGTTAATGAGATCAGGAGATCCTGCGAGTGTGCACGAGGCTGGACCGTTAATAGCAGCTACAACAACGGCACTTCGATCGGTTGGATTTTCCAAATATTCATCCAAAAACTTTTCACATTCAGCTGGAGAAACTCCAACAGCCAACATGTTACCGCTTCCACATGTCTTTTCTTGCAATGTGCTTCTCCAGTAAAGAATAGTGATGGCCTCTTCCAAAGTGTAGACTCCAGCAGCGTATGCGCTTCCAACCTCACCAGCAGAGTGACCAATCACCACGGAGGGTTGAATGTCCCACAATCGCAACAAGGCATAGAGACCTGCTTGGAGGAAGAAGATGGCTGGTTGAGCATACTTTGGATGATCCATGTCGTCATCAGAGAGACTCTTCTCCTTGATCCATTTTCCAACCAATGACCATCCAGAAAGTTTGGAGAATAAGGCGTCACACTCATCGAGAACCTTTCTAAATTCTTCGTACTTGTTGTAGAGCATGATACCCATGGATTTGGTTTGAGGACCTTGACCAGGGAACACAAATACCAAACCCTTGTCACTTCGGTTGGTGTTGGTGACGAGTCCTTTTTGCTTTAAAGCATCTGGAGTTTCAGTTGCTAATGTCTTCAATTGCTTCAAGCAATCATCAACGCTTGATGTGACGAGGCATGTTCGGAGTTTGTGATGAGCCCTGAATTGGTTCTGAACTGTACAAACATTGAGGCGTGATTGTTCATCGTAGAGTGACTCCTTGCTTGTCAATTCTTGAGCAAATCGTTGTAGTGAAGGAATGGTTTGTGCTGACAGCATTAAAAGTTGTTTTTCTGTTGTTGTGGTTGTAGTGGCAGTTCGCTCAACTTGTTCCTTTTCATATTCTTGCAAAATGACGTGAGCATTCACACCACCAATACCCATCGAGTTGACACCGAAAAGTAGTGGCTTCGATCCACTCTTCTTGACTAACGGAACTGGTTCTGTCACAACTCTCATGTTATATTTTTCTAAAGGAATTTTTGGATTCAATTTTTTCACATTGATGGTTGGGCAGAGTAATCGTTTTTCCATCATGAGTACGGCCTTAATAAGACCAGCAACACCAGAAGCACATTCCAAGTGACCAATGTTACCCTTCACACTTCCCACATAGAGTGGTTTGCTTCTTTGTTCACCTGAAAAGACATCTCCAATAGCAACAGTTTCCACAACGTCTCCTTTTGCAGTACCTGTACCGTGGCATTCGACATAGTCAACATCGAAAGGAGACAAGAATTGTGCAGTTTCACTTGGTAATCGCTCGTATGCTTTTTTCATGTTCAAGGATTGAGTAATGGAGGATGGAGTGATCAAGCTGTCTTCAGCAGCACCGTCGACATTCACACTGGATCCACGAATGACTCCATAAATGTAGTCTCCACTCTCAATAGCTTTCTTAAGAGGCTTTAATACAACCAAGCCAGCTCCTTCACCTCTGACAAATCCGTTAGCACTCTCATCGAAAGGTTTACACTTTCCGTCTTTGGAAAGAACTCCAACCTTACTAAATTCAACATATGGAGCAGGTGATAAAATCAAACTGACACCACCTGCAATAGCCATTTCACACTCATTGTTCTTCAAACTTTGACAAGCTTGATGGACAGCTACCAAGGATGAAGAACATGCAGTGTCAATACTCATGGAAGGCCTCTAAAATCGTAGAGGAAGGAAATACGGTTAGAAGCTATACTCAATGTGTTACCATTGTGAGTATATGAAGTAATTCTCTCAAAATTGTTGTTATCCAATTGGACAGAATAGAAATCCAACTGGCCAATACCTATGAATACACCGGTCTCATCGAATAAGTTAGAATTGGTGGAGTCTTTCTTTGGTCTAATTCCAGCATCTTCCAAACATTCCCATGTCAATTCTAAAAGCAAACGTTGTTGTGGATCCATGACTTCAACTTCTTTTTGGCTTACGCCCAATACGTTACAATCAAAGCCTGTGAATGATGTTGAGTGAGTGTACAAACAATACGATCCAATTGAAAGTCATTCGAAAAGATTATATGAATACACATGAAAATAGAACATACCTTTGATTTGATCTTCTGGAATATAACCTCCACGTGAGGATGACATTAAGCCAGGTACATTGGAAGCGTCACTGGACTCATAATTCTTCGCTGACCATCTCCATTCAGGTGTATCTGTCATGTGTTCTGAGGCTTCAGTTAAGAGCCTCCAAAATTCGTGCTTGTCTTTGGCACCAGGAAGACGACACGAGAGACCAACGATAGCATAACTATCAGTTGTAATTGTGTTGTGATTGTGGTTGCTCATTTCTTGGCGTTTATGGAATAGCAGTAATGATGATGATGATAATAGTGAGTGGTTGTGATCGGTGATCGGTCCGTAATTGAGGATATTTACACAGAGAAGTATAAGTCACGTATGAATAATAAAAATTACGCTCTGGGTGAGTGTGTGATCTGAGTAAAAGTTTGCAATAGGGTGGTAGTGATTCAGAGTGTGACTTGATAGGTACGCTGAGGTGTGGTGCCTTTTTTTCGAATGTTCAAACAAAGGGCAAGTTTGAAGCTTAATTCGTTAAAAAACCTTCAAATGTTTGCAAAGTGGTGGTGTGGAAGGTTCTTCAAGCAGGATCGTATCCACAACAACATTCAGAATTGATCAGCATAGCAATCCAAAAATTCACAACTCTGCATCAAATATCTACGAGTGTTTGAATTGAGGAGTCAACATATCCGTTGAATTCTTACTGAAAACTATGGAAATTTCATTGTCATCCTTTGCTTCTTCAACATGTGTGATTCAACCCCAAGCAATGAAATAGTGAAATATCCAAATTTGTTCGGAATGAGGGTCCGTTTATGTTGGTGTTGTTTCCGGAAATGCACGAGAGGGTCATAAAAACCTTCCCGTGTGTGTGCTTGTTCACATTCCTGTCATCCACGCCTAATTATCACATAAAGTGTAGCCTCAATTTTGTGAAGCCTCAACATTTTAGATTTAACATTGTTAGAAGAATCTTTGAACCTCATGTGGCCATAAGAGAGAATATAATAATCCCCAATTCTGGGATTGCAGTAATCATGAGTGTTTGCAACGATCGATTCTTTCCGATCATACGTTGAAACAGAATATTAATGACACCTGTTGGTGCCTACCTTGGTTCCAATAATCTTGTTGAATATGACCAACTGTTGGTGTGGCTCTCAGCAATAATGGAGAGGCTTCATGAATGAAGAAGTTTCATGAACGACCGTTCTTATTGATGAGAGAAATTTGTGCGAGAAATTTGCACGAATTGGCTCTCGGGAAAGACAAAGAAGAGGAGTGTTACTTTAAATGTCGAGATTTCCTCCATGTGATGGGTACTTGTTGGTTCTTTGAAAAGCCTCATCATCATCAGACGAACATGAAAATTAGAGAGAAACAACCCGAGATCTTATTTGAACATTAATCCATGACGCTGATGATTGTATAGAACGTATTACTTCGGATCAATGGAAGGATATGTCGTGTGTGTGATCCAAATAGAAATTGTTTCAAATCATCATAATGATCTGGTCAACATGTCATGGGTCCTACTCAATTTCAAGAAAATGATCAGCTTCAAACTCATCTTACGAGCTGTATCCAATCATCACGATGCAACAAAATTCAAAACTGCATGACGATGTTCCCACACATTAGTTGCTTTAAATTTTTGAAATTTCCTTCAAATTTTCCTATCCCGATGAATAGATTTAAGATTCAATTAAAGGTCTCGAAGAATATGCTGCAACCCAATAAATCCAATATTGGCTTTGCATCCTCTGAGATGAAGAGTCATGATGTTCCCTTTCACAAAATGAGAACTAGGCCTTCCTCATTCTCCCGTTCAACAAAATTAATGATTTTCAAAATTGAAAAAAATGTCTTCTCAACAAAAAGCACCAAAAACATTCAAATCGTTACAGAAAACTAGTGCTACTGCATCGGCTTTGAGTAAAACTTCTTCTGCATCATCGTCTTCTTCGGAACCAACATCTGCATCAGTAGTAGCCAAAAAAACAAAAACAACAACTCCTAATAAATCAGAAATAACAAAACAACAAGGATTGAAGAGAAAACTTTCCGACACTACTTTGGAAGAGGAGTCGGAAAGTCGAGTGGTAGCAACATCATCTTCTAATCCATCCAACAATGAAGCAACGGAACAACAACCAAACAAGGCTGATTCGTCAGTCATTGATACCTCTGTTACATTTGCTGCACTCGGACTCTCTCAAGTCTTGTGTGATACATTAAAAGACATCGGTTATAAACATCCAACTAAAATTCAAAGAGAAGTAATTCCAGTCGCCATTAAGGAGGCCTTCCATGATGATGAGACTGGATTTACCAAATATAACGATATCATTGGTATTTCTGAAACTGGCTCTGGAAAAACAGCCTCCTATGTTCTTCCAATATTAGAGAGATTGCTTCAATTGAAAGGAGATCCTTCTCCTTGCTCTGCTCTCATTTTGGCACCAACTCGAGAATTAGCAACACAAATTCAATACCATGTAAACGCACTAGGAAGTAAGATTGGTATTACATCAACAACTCTAATTGGAGGAACCACCATTGCAAATGATTCTCTTCGCTTCAAAAAGAATAGATATCATGTTGTGGTTGGAACCCCTGGAAGAGTGTGTGATTTATTGCAATACGGAAAGAGTAACTTTAATTTGAATCATACCCGATTTTTAGTTTTAGATGAGGCTGACAAAATGTTGGGAAGTGAATTTGACAAGTGGCTGACAGTAATTTCTGAAAAATTGAAGAGAAAACAATGTACAGTTTATTTATTCAGCGCTACCATGACAACGAAAATTGACAAACTGCTCAAGTTGCATCAAATGACAAATCCTGTAAAGATTCAAGTAACAAGCTCGAAATATCACACTGTGGACACTCTCACCCAACAATATTTACTTGTGCCTGAGAAGTATAAGGAACAATATCTGGTATACTTGCTGAATGAAAATCCAGGCAAGAGAATCTTAGTGTTTGCTGGTCAAAATGCAACATGCATCATGTTGAGTATCATGCTACGATCACTTAAATTCCCAGCAGTACCACTCTCTGGTCACATGGATGAAACACATCGACAACATTGTCTCAGAAAGTTTATCAGTGGAGATCGTCCAATTCTTGTTGCAACTGACATTGCTGCTCGTGGCTTGGACATTCCTCTCGTTGAAATTGTTATTAACTTTGACATTCCAGCGCACTCTAAAGAATACGTTCACCGTGTAGGAAGAACAGCAAGAATTGGAAATCAAGGTCTTGCCATAACTTTTGTGACTCAATACGACTTACAGTATTTCCAAAAGATTGAAGCCTTAATAGAAAAGAAGATGGACGCTTGTCCTGTGAATAAGGAAAATGCAATGCTTCTAACGAATACAGTGTCACAAGCAGCAAAATTAGCCAAAAAGAAAATGTCAGACATGGAGAAGGGTGATTTGCCTGTCAAGAGTGATGAATTTACTGAGGAAGAGGAAGTTTTGAACAATGCTATTCGATCCTTGACCGCAAAACGAGAACATGCTGGAAAAAAGAAGAGTGGTGGCGGCAACTCAGGATCTGGAAATCTCAAAAAGAAACGAAAAGAACAAAAGTAAAATATTGTTGTCAGATCACACAAGTCGGACACACGCTGATGAGGACGTAGTAATATACGCGTAATGTCCCAATTACATTGTTCTCAATAAATTAAGCGCATATTAGGAGAGCAGATAAAAACAATTTCCGCTTTACAAAAAAATGCAAACGCGTCGTTCTGCTAGTGTTGGGAATGAAGAACAACAACACTCTTCATGGCAGCAATCGGAACATGAAACTAAATCATCCTCCTCTGTAAAGACCACCACGATTAAAACAGAGCAACAATATTCAAGTGATTGGTATCCGACATTCCGAAAAGTTTTTTATCTTGCACTGATCGTTTTAAGTTTATTTTGTGTCTACAAACGATTACTAAGCACAGAATCGGATGCATTTAAAACACTAGCCATCAAATTAGATGTTTTTGTAAAGAATATGTTACTCTTGATACTCGCTACAAGTGTTTCATGGTTCACCGTTTCCCAATTGTTGAATCAAATATTCCCAAAATTTGGCTTGAAAGAAAAATCAACTCTGGGAACTTTGTTTATTTATGTATTAATTTATTTGAATGTAGCCATGTATTTACAAACATTTTCAAACATGAATGGAAGAATGGGAACATGGACATGGAGAGTTTTGGTTTCCTATGCAAGTGGATTTTGGCAAATGACATGCATGTTTTTTACCATTTTTATGGGATTGTTCTATCTTCCATTATATTTCACATTGGCAACAAAACGAATTGAAAAATTTGCTCACATTCTCAAAGCAACCCTGCTTGTCATTGTACTCGTGTTGTGCCTCTTTGGTTTATTTCATACATTGGGTCAAAGAGAAGTGATGAGATACACGCTCGACGTGTCATCATCCATGAAAAGCAAAAAACAAGTAGTGAAAATCATTCCAGTCAGTGATGTTCATTTGGGAATTTATATGAATGTTCAAGATTTGCAAAAACTGTCCATGGAGATTATTTCTCTCGTGAATGAAGATCCTGAAAATACTCTTATATTATTTATGGGCGATTTTTTCACATTCGAATCTGAATTTAACGTTGCCTATGAAGATGCCATTTATGAAGGATTGAAACCACTTTCAAAGTTACACCATGATAAGGTATATGTTGCTTTGGGAAATCATGATTATGATCTCATTGAACATGTATTGAAACAATTAGAAAAATTGAAATTCAAAGTATTAAGAGATGAATCTCTATATTTGAAGGACAAGAACATTCAACTAGTTGGATTTAATTTTGCTTTCAAGAATGCTGAAGAAAAAACCAAAACTGTCATCATTCAAAGTTTGCAATCATCGTTGGATTTCAATGTCAAACTACGACTTTTATTATTACATCATCCAAGTCATTTTCAATATGCTGCTTCAGAATTAAGCGAACACTCCTCCCCACTCCATCCATTACCTTTAGTGGACATTTTCATGGAGGTCAATTCTCTGGACGGAAATTCTTTAAGAATTTAAAAACTGGTTTTGTCAATGCCGTATTAGGAGCTCCAGATTATGCATGGTACAGTTTTGATCAAGAAAAGAATAAGGTCATGCAAACTCATTTCGAAGAAAATACCAAGTTCATCTCGCAAGATGTTTTTACTCCACGATTATATGTTGTGAGGTGAGTAGTAGTAGTAGTAGTCATGAATTTCATGAATGTTATCTTGAATGTTGATCTTGTAAAATGTTTGTGTTTAATTGTTGTTAACAATTTCTAGTGGAAGTGGATTTTATGGACCTCCTTTAAGAATTGGAACCATTAATGAACTTCCTTACATTGAGATTATTTATTGAGGAGATTCCGTGGGATGAGTGAAACATTTGATGGAATAATATGTTGTTTCCTTTTCGGGAGTAAATCAATGTGAAAAAATTTAAAAAAAATCTTTGAAAAAAATGTCCAACAAGAAAATCCAATCCCTAGCACCCATATGTAACTTGATTCTATTCGGTTTCATCATCCTCTCATGTTCAACTACGACCATAGTTACTGGTCGTCGAATCATACCTACTTCGGAGAATGCATTCTTCTCCGGTCAAAATGATGCATTACTTGCAACTACCTTCACTCGTGCCAATAATGATACAGTTTCACTCTTGTCAACCTTCAACGCCTCAATCCTGGCTCGTACTCCTCCTGGAGGATATATTCCAAGTTATGACAATGCAGCCTATGATTCCACATCCTCGCGTGCCTTCTTGTATGGTATCGAAGATGGAATGAATATTTTGGATATATATTCCATTATTCAATCGAATTTGCATTTTATGAAACGATTGTATTTGCAAGGACAAGATGCATTGGTGGATGTGCAATTTGATGGGAAATTGTTTCAAAATCAAATTATTGCTGTTGGTGGAGTTGAAAAAGCTTGTCCACATTTATCCTGTTCCCTTCTCATTGGACAATGCTGCCTATGATGCCAGCGAGAATCGAATTGTTGGATTAGTGAATGATGTGTTCGCGTATTTGGATTTGACTAGCGGAAAGTTTGTAACCATTCAAGCTTTGAATTTTGCATCAATCGGTTTTCGACAATTGGGAGCTTCTACCATTTCAAGTGATTCGAGATTTTACTTTGTGTTTTATGAGAATCATAATGCAGAGTCATTCTTTGTGAGAGTGGATTTAAAGACCTTGTCATACCGAGTGAATCAAGTTTATGATTTGATTGGATTGTTGATTTATATTCCATCCAATTAATGGGTTTGGAATTATCTTTGTTTGAGGTGAAAATTTTTTCAAATCATCTTAAAGTAGTGTTCGAAATCAAATCATTGACTCATTAAGGAGCATTGACAATTTCCAATCGTATTAAATGATCATACCACTATTTACAGACCTATCCGCTAACTATATTCTAATCCCAAAATTTTGCATTGATGTTATCCAAAATTAATATTTCTCAATTATTCAAAATTCTTCTTCTAGACTGATGAGGAAAGACAACTCATGTTATTATGGCTTTTCTGTAGTTGGCTTAATTTCATGAGTGGTTATCGCAGCGTTACTAGGTGAGGTTATCTCAGTTTTTGTGTCAGAGACCTTTTTCATCCACTCTTCTAAATCTTTATCTGTGATTGGGCTTTGTTCTGATGACTCATCTTCTTTCCGCTTAGTTAGAGCAGTTGAAATCTGTAAATTCCTAATATGCGCAAACCAAGAATAAACCACTGCTACAGCACTAAATGCAAAGAACATCATTAATGTGATACCAATCCAACTACGGCTTTTAGTGTCATCACAATAAGTCATGACCTCCATATCGTCATCAATTTTTGTTCGACATGCATATCTCACAAAGCTATCTTTAGGTGCAAATCGTTGTAAAAAGACATTGGATCGATACACCTTGTCCATCGTGCTTTCCTTGTTGTGAACGCTTTGTTTGTCATATTTTACAGCCACCAAACATTGAGAGCAATTCAAAAACGGTAAATGTTTGTATTTTCCAGTCAGAGTACCACACGCAACAGTGGATTGAAATTTCGGAAGTTTCGTATATTTAATAATTCCCTTAGCGAGAAGTGGAAAGAGAAAAAATTTGAAAGGATATGCAAAATTAATCTTGTTCTTGACGAGTAAATCCATCAAATTGGTATCTTTTGGAACATTTTGTAAGACTATTTCCGAAATAAATTTTCAATAGTTGCGCATCATCATGTCCACACACATCCCATGTATTCATTCGTTCAGTCGGAACAATTTTTTTCAATTTAAAAATTGGTGAGATTAAATTCATGATGAAAAATTTATACACGACATGATGCTCCAATGATCAACAATGAACAAGCAAGTGTACGTACTTTTCTGACCCACCCGTACCGTAAAAAACTTTTTCTCACGAACAAATCTGGGCATTTTTTTTGTTGATGCTTTTTTTTCTAACCTCATTTTCTCTGACCTTCACTTCCACTTTTATTCATTCAAGAATTAAAAGAATCAGATTTTGTTGACAACAATAGAAAATGATTATTAAAGGTGTGTTTTTCACATAACTATTATAACTGCTGCTTGTTGCGAACAGAGACCACTTGTTCAATGTCTGTACTGAGAAGAATGTGAAGGGATTCAGGATTTTGTTGATACTGTTGCTTGAGATATCGCAAGGCAACCCACATTTCACGTCCGTTTTTCTTAGCTGTTGTTTCAATGGGACTTGATTCTGTCGAGTTGGTTGCAGTGGTATTGGCGTTGGCATCCAAAGTATTGTTGTTTACATCGCAGTGTTGGAAGAGGTTGTCCCTTGTTTTTTGGCAGTGCCTTGTTGTTTTGTACCTTTGGTTGCTTGTGGTTGAGGTTGTTTTTCTGGTTGTTGTAAAAACACGGGTTGAAGAGTGGTCTCTGATGTGAGAGCATTCTTATCAATCATGACATTCAAATTGGTCTGAACCAAATTCAACCATTTCACATGATGATGCTTGTGAAGACATCTAAACAGAGACATTACTGCATTGTTTCCAAGCGTGTTGTAGCTGAGGTCTAAATGTGTGAGTGAGGTGTTTTGCTCCAAAGCCTTAGAAATAGGTTGTAGACCTTCCTCATCGAATCTGTTATGAGAAATGTTCAAAACGCACAATGCATCACTCTCTGCAATAAATTGAGACAGGAGTTTACAGTGGTCGTTATTGAGACCAATCCAAGAAAGATTCAACTCTACAAGGGAATTGTTTGTCTTCAGTCCGAGTAGCATGTTGGAAATTCCTTGTTTTCGAAGGGAGGTCCACGATAAATCCAAATGTCGTAGACGAGTAGTTGCCAACAAGTGACCTAAAATTTGTCCAGAATTATCTGTAAAATCATTTGATGAAATGTCAAGGCAAGTAAGAGTAATGTTATCGTTTAGACCTTCTACAATGTACTTCAAGTGTTGGTCTGTGAGGTGATTATCACGAGCAATAAAGGATTCCAAAACGCCATTCTTCTTGAGTAGATTGAGCATTGCTTGGCTGCACGCATCTTGAGATTCTATAGACCCGCTGGTAGGAGTAGTATTCGAAGAGTTGCCATTCTCTGTACGTGATCCCTCGCTTGAAGATGGAGTATTCATGACAGGCATGTCAATATTTCCTGAATTGACCAATCCAAGTTTGTTATCTGAAATGTCTAAATGTTTTAGAGTGGTATTCTTTCGTAGTGAAGTCACAAGGTCGGCAAACCCCACCGATGAAATGTTATTATCGGCCAAAGTTAATTTTTGAATGACATTGTTGAGTCTCAACATGGAGCTAATGGCTTGAACTCCCTTATCGCCAAGAGTAAGGTGAGACAGGTCAAGATTTTTTTGATTAAACTTCTCAATAATGGACAACACTGGAAAATTGAAGAAGGAAAAGTTATCACATCTCTCTAGAAAAGCATCCACACCACTGTGTACTGGAGCAGAGTCGGCTGCATTGCTGCCTCTGTTTTTCCTTCGTCGAGAGGTGGCATGAGCAGAGCCAATTTTTCTCTTGTGTTCATATTCTTCATCTGCCTTCTCTTCGCTCAGCTGTGTTTCTACTTGATCTGATTGGCTGTATCGACTCGATGGAATTGGAGAATTCTCATCCAACACAATGTCCATCCTCCCCAATATTGATTCATAATTGGCCTCTTGCTCAGAAATAGATTCTGCAAAAAGTCTTGTATTTGCAAGCTCGTTCGATAACGAATTTAATTCCTCAATCTCTTGATCCAATTCTCGTGCAATAATATCCTCAATATTTCCACCACCTCCTTCCAGGAGCATGTTTTGTTTTTTCATTCGATTTTGCCTATTAAATTCTTCTTGGGCAATTTGATCGAGTAGTGAGATGGAACGAGTGGCTTGCTGAAAATCCAACCTCTTCTCCAACTCTTCCGAGAAACTAACCTCAGTAGCTTTCCGAGCTGAGATTAAACCTGCAATACTATTCATGACTTCCCGTCGGATCTCATGATGATCATCATCGTTCAAGGAAGAGCTGTCTCTATCAAACACTTGATCCGAGCTCACCCGAGAAGAATTCAATGACGAAGGTGTCCGTACAAAATTGTTCAAATGCTCGTTAGCATTATTCTCTCCTCCTTCTAAGACGATCGGAGAAAGATCTCTAATAGTTGTAATTTCATCGTGCTCAATAAAATTCTGAAGAGAAGGAGGGCCATCCAAACCAACACTAATACTCGTATTCAATCCATCGTCCATCCCGGTTGAAGAAGTAATGGTATATCCATCCACTGTAGTTGCTTCTACTTCTGTTGTAGAACTCATATTCAGAAAAAGAGAGATGAAGAGGTTCTAATTTTTTGAGAGAGATTCATCCCCATGGAATGAGTCGTCATCACGCGGCGCCAAACTACTGCAGTAGTAGTAGCAGAGAAGAGCTCTTCATGTTGAGAGCATCTTACAGTTGTCCTCCTCTATCCTTTTTTCAACAACACTCAACAACCCAATGACATCATAACAAGAACACGTTGTGATTTTTTCTAATCGATCATTAAAAAATTTGTAACGGTTTTCTGAAGAATTATGTTCAAAACCATCATGACCCAATCTTTATCCTCTCCTCTCAAAAAGAAGATTCTCTCTGCTTCGTCATCCTCTACCATCACGATGAGAGAGTCTTGTTCTACGATGATGACGAATTTCCATTTTCCAAACGTTATCCTCTTTCTCCGAGCCATGTCATTAAATTCATCATTGGAGAACGAGGAAAGAATATTCATGAAATTCAACAACAATCTCAATGTAAAGTGAGTATTGAAGAAAATAGTCGAGGAGTGGTTATTGGAGGAGAGAAGGAACAACATGTTCAATTGGCTTGGAAATTAATTGAAGAGACTTTGCGTGATTTTGGATGGAGATTTGATCGCCAGCGACAAGTCTTTTATGAAATTCAATCAGAAGGTGAGTAATATTAACGTCGCCAATAGGTATGGAATCCATTCCTTTGATGGAACGTTGATGTTTGTGGGCACCTGTCAATATTTTGACATTTTACTATTTCTCTAACGAATTCCATATTAATCTCCATTCACTTGTGCATGCCAACACCAACTCAACAATAGCTCAAAAACTCTTTGCTGATCTCGAGAAAAATATTGAAAAAGAAGCCTCTCTCATGTCTGAATGTTTTTCCAAGTCACAAAAAGCATTCAAACATGACAAGAAAGCGGAAGCGAAAGTGTTGAGTGAAGAAGGCAAAAAACATCAAGAATTAATGCAAAAGTTTCAAAAACAATCCTCAGAGGAAATGCTTAAATTTGTGTGAGTAGTGTTCAAATTTTTTAACACAATATTAACACGATGAATCATATATCGTGTCATTACTTGAACATGTCAATATTTAAAACCCACTCTTTATGAAATTTACGAAAAGAAATAAGAACAACTCTTTAGATGTTTTGGACCTGCATTGTCAGTATTCTCAATTTGCTCTCGATATTGTGATTCAACGAATGAGCGAACTTAAAAAGAAAGGTTTCAAACAATTGACAATTATTCATGGAGCGGGAAGTCACTCTGATAAACGAGGCCCAAAAATCAAACCAATTATTACAAATTATTTGAAGAATAATCGTGTGGATTTTGAAGAGGTCAATAGTGGACAAATTCTGGTTACTCTTTGTCAATAACCATAATTTTTTGATGTCAAGGTCAGCCGCGAATGAGTAATTGAGAGGCCATTATTTTCTAATTATGGATTTTTATCAAAAAATTATGTACAGTAATGTTACAGCAGACGTTATTGTTCTAAGGCTTTCTCAATATCTGAAAGCATGCCAAACGTGTCAATGAATCGGTCACAAATATTTCACAAACCTACCTTTGGTGATCGAAGATGGAGCTGTCGTTGGAGCATATCTTGCAATAATTTTGCCGTTTTTATCAATCAAGAACTTGGTAAAGTTCCATTTGATGGCAGTAGTTCCAAGCAGACCACTTGGTCCCTTTTCTTTGAGATATTGATACACTGGATGAGTAGAGTCGCCATTGACGTCTATTTTTTCCATGATTTTAAATGTCACATTAAATTTTGATTTTGCAAATTGACAAACTTGTTCGTTCGAACCTGTTTCTTGATTGAAAGAATTACTGGGAAACGCAATTATTTCAAATTTTCCACTGCCTCCGTACTTGTCATAGAGTTGTTGTAATTCTTCGAATTGTTTTGTAAAGCCACAACTACTTGCAGTGTTTACAATAAGGCAAACCTTTCCTTTCAAATCACTCAAGGAATAATCTTTACCATGAATATCCCGTGCAGTTAAATCATATAATGATGGAGAAGCAGTATCTGTTGTTGATTGATTTCGGAAACCACAACTCTGATGGTAATTCATAAATAATTGAGGTCCTCGATTGATATTCAGGAAATTTACAAGGAAGCTCGATGAAGAAGTCTTACTGCTAGTTTTGAATTGTACCAATGATACTTGATGATTCTTGATGCCTTTCAGTGAAATTATTGGAACCAATACACTTTTAATCCAACGACTCGTCGGTAACTGATGAAAATTCATTTCCGATCAATTAATATTCTTTTAAAATTCAAAATAACTTAAAAACAATAAAAATCAAGCACTCTTCGAACACCTATAAAGATTGGATCCAAAATATCGTCAATTCTTAATGATTCGGAATGTGGAAATAAAATCAAAATATTTTGTTGCGCCGAGTTCAATTTAATGCGGCGCCAAACAAATTGCGCACAAATTTTTTTTGTGTTGAGAAATTTAAAAAAAACATTCCACTCAAACAACAGCAAAGAATATTTTTCATCAAGAGTCATCATATTTTCATCATCGGAATTGAATACATTGATCTTTTGGACAGAACCCGAAAAGAAAATGGATTTTGATAAAGCAGCACAAAAATTAAAGGAGAAAGGAAATACTCACTTTCAACGGAAGGAATATTTGCAAGCCATTAAAAACTACCAAGAAGGTTTTACCTATACCAATGATAGTGATCCGTTTTTCAAGACTAATATTGCATTGTGTTATATTAAAATGATGAAGTATGAACAGGCCATTCAAGAGTGTAAGATTGCGATCAAGTTGAGTCCTAAATTTGTTAAGGCTTATTATTTATTGGGAGATGCCTATTTACATTCCATGCAATATGATGATGCAGAGAAGGCTTTTTTGAAGGCTGAAGTTTTGGCAAAAGAGTTGCATAATACATCGAGTTCCATGTTATTGAGCATTTATAAGGGCATCGATCAATCACGAGCAAGAAAATATGAAAAACAAGAGCAGGAACGTCAACATGTGGTGATTGAAATGAAGAAGTTTGTTGAAAAGTTGATGAACACACATGAGAAACTAGTTGTACTGTCTGACTCGGAGAGAGAAGAATTTAATTTGAAACAATTTCAATTAGAATCGTTTTTTGATCAAAGCATTCATCCTACAAAGGTGAGTTGACTCTTGGTGTAATTTTACCATCTTTGTGACACGCTCAAATATTAATTAGGAATTGGAAGTACCTGAAATGCTATGTTGTAAAATTACATTTACCATCATGAGAGATCCAGTAGTGACACCATCAGGCGTTTCCTACGAAAGATCAGCAATTTTGAAACATTTAAAAGATAATGGATTATTTGATCCTGTAACACGAAAACCTCTAACACCAGAACAATTATATCCTAATTTGACTTTAAAAGAAATTATTGACGACTGGATTCGAAAGTATCCCTACACAATTACTGAAGATCATTACTATTCGATTGATTAACAACGATCATGTACACAACCATCCTGTACCATCATTTTCAAACCATTTATTTATTGATAAATGTACGATTAAGAATTTTATTTCAATGATTATTCGTCATGACACAAAATGTTCATTCCAGAATGAGTATTAAATTAATGTACACTCATTAAGGTCCACTAATTAAGATCAATCCTCTAAACTCTGGATAGACACTTCTCAAATACACCTCTCCTGTTTCATTGTCAACAGCCGACTGAACGACAATTCGATACCAACTTCCATGAACTGGAATTTCATCAAGAATATGTCTGTGCGAAGGAGAGGAATTAATCACTTGAGCCAACGTCAAGATGGCAATATAACATTCAGGTGAAAGCCCTACCCAAAATGATTTCTTTCGACCTTGTGAGAAATGATAAGGATCGTTTGGAACAGCCTTATTGAATTGAACTTGAACAAAATCGGGAGTGAGTTGTTCATCTTTTCTTACACTGGCAGAGATGGAATCGAATTCACTTTCATTGTAAACAGAGTCGTCATAATAGTACTACACATATTGTAACGAATGGTCAACAGAGTTTACAATATTTGTAAACGTGGTATACGTACCTTAAACCAATAATGATAGCCCGACACTTTCTGCCCATTCTTCTCTCCAACCACACAATGCTCAAATCCTGACAAGTCCTTATTCCTGTCACCTAACGGATATTGTTGAAACCACATGTTCCATAAAAACATTTTCAAAGATGGCAATTGTCGATTCACTCTATTCCGTTCATCATTATCATCATTCATGACATCTTCTTCACGAATTCTACCAATCTTTCCAATTTGCTTCAAATATACTCCCAACAATTGAATACATCTTGTTTCAAGAATTCCATCCAGGAATTCATTGATTTCCGATAATTCTTGTTCCGTATTCGTTTCTCTCAAACGTTGATCTTCCTTATAATTATCAAACAGCGCAGCTGCCAACGAATAGTTTTAGTTTGATCCACTCGAGATTTTAAAAACTCTCTAGGATTGGTGTTCACATAACTCTTTAAACGTTCATTGTACTTGTATAAATTAAATAAATGGTGTTGATTGGAATTGAGTTGACTTAACACGACACAAATATAGGGATGAGTTCTTGAAGTATTTTCGGTACTAGCATGCATGGCTAGAGGAGAGTTGGAAGGGCGTTCAGGGGAGTCACACGATTCACATCTGCTTGCCAAATTTCGTCGAAGAGTTTCTGTGGATCTAACAAGCCACCGCCATGACTGGAGAGAGTACTTGGAAGAATGTTGGTGAGAGACATTTTGTTGATGATTGTAAAATTATTCAAAAAACGTTTTTCTGAGAATTTGGAAGATGTGTTAAGATCTCTTTTTGGTATTCTAAGGTTTGGTCCATGATTTGGGAAGTTTGCCTTTTACACCATTTGCCATATTTGGAGATTACACTGTTCGTTCATAATTTTGAATTCGAATAGGTCATAGGGCTTTTTCAAGATTCAATTGGATTTAAAAGTAAGATATTTCGAACAACAAGTTCCAACTGATCTTGTCATATTATGCAAAACCACAAAAGGCGTTTGATTTCCATTGTGAATGAAGCGTCGTTCTTGTTCAATCTATCATATGATCATCCATGTAGTTCGTATCACTAAATTTAGTCTGTTCTAGTAAGAATAATAAAAGTTGTATTGCATTCAATAATATAATTTAAATTCAAAATATTAATTCCATATTACTACTTGGTCTTTTTCATTTCTGAAATTTTTGAGAATAAATTCTTCTTTTCAGAAATACCCTTAATTAATACTTCACGATGCAGTTGACCAATGACTCTACCATTCCACAACACAAATACGTCATCTAATCTCAGTTGAGAGAACAACAAGTGAGCAATAATAGCAGGTGTATCTTCAGCAATGCTAATTTGACAAGTGTCATAATCTAATCGGATGGGTTGTTTCTTCTTTTCTTGAACGGCTTCCATTTCAGGTGCAGATTCTTCTAGTTCAATGCTATCTACGGATTGAGAGCTGCTGACAGTATTTCCTTGCTCATCCATCAAGGGAGTCTTGTTCAATGCATCGATACCTGTCATTTGTTCAATTTTTTGGAAAATTTCATTGCCCTCTTCTTCTTCATGAGCTTGTTCGATATTTTCAGCTTGTCCAACATAATCCTTAAATCCGATAAATTCATCGAAAATGTCATAAAAGTAGTTTGAAGTGGTCACAGGCTTGCCAATACCTTGTTTGATCTCGTCAAGAGATAATTCGGGTAAATTATCAAAATCTATGGTCGTAGATGATGAAGGCACTTGTTGTTCAGTGACCACAGCAGTGCTGTTGTTGTTTTGATGGTTCGCTTTTTGCAGCTCCTTTTGCCTTTGTGCTTCTAATTGAAGAATTATTGAAGCTAATTCTTCCTTCTTTGTGTCGTATAGTGTTCTCAATTGAATGACGCTCACAACACCAAGTAATACTAAATCCTTTTTCGTGTTAACAACTGGGAAAGTCTTAGGGATGGTATCTTTCGATTCGAATATTTCTTCCAACTCGTTAAAAGTCGTTTTTTCCTCCAAAATAATCATCTTCTCCACATTGGTCATAATATCTCTAACTTTCATGTCTTCGCTGTCAGTTTTTGTTTCTAATAGAGCTGGCCATCCTCTCAGCTTAATTTGAGCGTCATAGGCAGAGTAGTAAAGGGCTCTTGAAATTTTCACAGCAACCAAGCTAGCCAAACATGCAGGCCAGTGAACACCCATTCCAGCAATTTCTAAAAACATAAAGACAGTACTGAATGCTTGTGTGGCGCTTGCAGAAAGTGCCAAACCACCAACGAGTGCGTAGGCTCCTGGGCGAATATAAGAATAGGCCTTTTCTGTATCAGCAATGGCTGACCATCCATCGGGAAGTGCAAAGGCCAGCAATTCTCCCCAAAATCTTCCAATACCTGCACCCATAATCAGTAATGTGACATAGATACATGTTGGAAGTGGTAACGAGACAGAGAGTGGCGTAAGAATCACACGAACGAGAATGAAAAGCGCCAAATTCTTGAATACTTCAGCATAGTACTCGAAAGGCATTGTGTCCATACTGGCCTCACTGATTTTATCAGAGAGTGCTGCAGGAATCCATTCTCCTTGGGCTCCGTTTTCTTTTAGTAAGGGCTTGTTCAACATCAAGTCTTCAATGAGTGTTCCTGGGGAGAGTGACATGAATTTTCCAATCACTGTTGGATAAATCAATATGGATGTAATTATGCAAATGATGACGGACCATAAAAATTGAGTTTGAACAAAGGTAAGCGGATATTTGAGGAATCTGAGCTTGCTCTTTGGTCTTCCATGTTGAAATGTTTTCTTCTAAAGAAGAGGAAATATCTTCGACCAATTTTGTTTCGAAGCCATAACAATTTCTCATTCAAAAATGTAAACAACACTCCTAAAAGTCCCATAACAATTCCTAAAAATCCAAGAGAAAGGAAGTCCATCACAGTGAATGATGGTACATCCAAATTAACATTATAAACAGGCACTAGTAAAATTGAATATTCGTGCCAGGAGTGCAAAAGACGTGAGACATAGGCAGCAATGAGTGCTACATAAAAATTCTTCAAGTAGTTACGCAAGCTATAGTACGTTCCGACTGCTTCCAGTGCAAACAAGACACCACCGGCAGGTGTTCCAAAAACTGCTCCAACTCCAAGAGCCTGTTCATGGCAATTGTGACAAAGTGTAGAATGATTAAGCCAGCAAATAAGTCATGAAGTGAGTAACGATGATAACAAGTTCAAAAAGTGTCATTGGTCATTCTTTTTTGCGGAATGTCACTGATAATACTTACACATCCACAACCAATTAATTGTACACGAAGAGTCTTATTCTTTCTCATGGCACGAAAAGGTTTCAGTTTCAAAAGGTTGTCTGCTAGAGCTGCACCAATGGCAATCATACCACCCACTTTTCCAGAAAACAATCCTGATCCCACCACACACGGTACTCCTATAACTTTTATCAAGAGATTTTTAAAACTAAGCGGTTCCTTCAAGCTATCCACACCAGTCTGTGTATTTACATGGAAATATCCAGTTAAATACATTAATATACAACATTAATTGATCACAATATTTAAACTTACCAAAATAGCTTTCACAGAAGGGATTCCACTTCCTTCAGCAATTGGAGAGACCCATAGTGTCAGTAATACTGAAAAAATCACAAATGCCAAGTTATATAAAATCCAGACAAACATTTTCAATGAAGGAGATGCACCAACCATCCCTTCTATCATTGAATCTCTTCCAATAAAGATATAGTCTACCAAAGTGTCCAAACAAAATCCAATCATTCCTCCCAAAACTCCTAAAACAGTTAAAAAGGTCCAAACAAATTCCATTTCAGAAAAACCACCAAAAAACGAAGTTCTCTCCAAAATTCTATGATTTTTTCGAATTCTATTTTCCACATCGGATGACTCTCTCAATAATCGGAGCACATCCATTGTGTGTAAACTTTTTGCATTCGAAGAATAGGAAACTGTGGACAATTCTTCCTTCTTACTCTTCTTTCGTTGGGTGAGTAGTTGCGAAGAAGATTTCAAAATTGGCTTGTTGTTTGGTAAAGTGGATAGTGTTGAAGGCTTTTCAGTTTCGTCTAACATGACCATAGTTCCTTCATTGGACAAGTCTACTTCTTGGCCATTATCATTCTTTGTATCAGTGGTTCCGAGAAAGATACCGAGTTGGTTTTTAATGATCTCGTAGCAGCGTCATCATCCGATGGCCGAATATTCGATGTTGCTATCATCATTGGTAATTATGAATTGATGAGAGGTGAATGATAATTCAATTTCAATCCTTCCAAAAGAAATAAATAATAGGTAATATTCGTGTATATAATGATGAAAACTCAGACCAGTTCTATGTGTGATGGCACGTTCGGATCACCCAGTCTGAACTGAAAGAGAAATTTTTTTTAAAAGTTGGGTTATGAACGGATAAGGATACCGCACCTTTTTTATCTGTTAATAATATTCAACAGAACGCCATTACATTTTCAAAGATAAACAAACCTCTTGGTCAATTCGAAACAGTCCATTCTTTTTCATCAACAACCTTTGAATTTCAAAATGATCATCAAAGAAGGTGAAACTGAACAAAAAAAAATGAGCAAAACGAAACCAACCACCAACATCTTGCAGTTACCTCGTGAAGTGTTTCATCATCATATTTTCAGGTATTTGGATTTTATCAAAGATATTTGCAGAGATCCCTATCTGAGTTATATTCCATTCAAAAACATGAAATTGATTTTTTACTCCGAACTCCATATTGTGTGGATTTTGAAAAGGAGCTTCATGACTTGTCGGAGCTGGGGCCTCTTTCGTTGACTTGTTCTATTTTCGCTAAAATGATTGCATCATATACACCTTTGACAATACAATTTCGATATGCTTGCATTGATGTTGCAAGCGCCAATTACCCTTCTGTAAAAAGAGGGTTTGAATGCGAAACAACATATGCTTACCAGTTATGGACGAAGAAGTGGTATGATTTTTCTGTTTTCCAAAACAACAAACAAAAATTTAGGATTTTGGATCACTCTAGATGGATAGGTTATTTGGAAAGGTTTATAAAGCGAAGAAAAGCATGCTTTCACAATGTAGAACATGTAGGGGTTTTTTCTGAGACCGGGAAAAATTGTGTGCTGTCTCCTGATGTGCCACCTATACGATTTCCTTTTTATTTATTTCCCAAGCTAAAGTATTTGACTCTGCACATGCTTGGTGTTAACATTAATGTTCTTGAGACTCTACCGGAAAACGTTACAGCGAACTTTGTTGAGAGAGCAGGTTTGAGCTCGTGGTCATTGCCGCTAAATATTGTTAGGGATGTTTGGCGTTCTGGATACGCAAAAAAAATTGATGCGATTGTACAAACCATTTGTTCAGTAGTGAAAAAGTTTCCGAAACAGTATCTTAGAGTTGAGCCTTATATTCTGATTCTTCTAAAGGCTTTCAAGTTTAATGAAGCCCGTTATTTGATTGACCATTTCACAATTGATGAAGACTACTTTTCATATGCTTGGAGCATTGCGAGCAACGAGTCATTCGAATTTAATTCGATAAATAATGAATTTTGTGACACAATAGCCGTGTTAGCTCACATAAAACACAAGTACAAGGGCATAGTGATCAGCGGTTGAGCATTAACTCTGTTGAGCAACTCAAAATTGTGGAACAATATGGTATTCTAGATCCAAAAGATATAATGCCAAATTTAAGCATTCAATTTTTAAACTCAATGAGCGATAACCAGAATTTAGAACTATTGAAATTATTGATTGATCAATATGGTGTTTACATTGGTCATTATGGATGTTCACTACTCTATGTGCTTTCAGATTTTATGATTGATTTTGTAAAAACACATATTCAAGGATATGATTTTACCAAGAACCAAAATATTTCTGGTTCTTATCAACTTGAAAACAGTTCGTTAAACAAAGGTTTCAACGACCACAGTGAAGAGACAGAAAAATTTGGTATTCCATTTCCTCTACAATATATTTCGTTGAAGTCCTCAATTCAAACCATATTCAATAATCTACAAGTCGATCCTTATTTAAAAGATATGTATGGAAACAACATACTACACTATTGCTACTTTTTCAGAATAGCATTATTAACCACAGAAAAATCAGCGTTAAACTTGGAAGAAGAGGCTATATCAAAACTTCTTCATGAACCCAATCATTTCGGTGTGACACCATTTATGATTGATGTGCTACAACATTCATTCAGACACGAAGAAATTTCATTCACTTTAACGTACCACCCGAATTATCATTGTGCAAGTTTAAAAAACAGGATGAAAGAATGCCACGGGCTTAAATGGACTCCATCAAGAATATTACTCAAGTTTACTAACGCAACAGCTCAATCACAACATTATCCGAATATTGATGCAAGGGATGAAAACGGAAAACATTGGTGTCACTACAAAACACGATTATTCTCAGTTAGAAATGATTTACGTGAATGTGTGACCTGTAATGACAAGGACAATGTGATTCTTCTTCATACTTTGACAAACAGTTTATTGGAAATTCACCGAGAATTACTTACAAACCAAATACTACCTAGTTTTGATTACTTGGCATATTTTGATCATTTTGGTTGGAATCGATTAATGCATATCTTTGCGTTCATCACTAATTTCGTATCCTATCCACAATTTGAGGTTTTAAAGGAAGATCTTTTCCCAATAGGATTCGAATATATTAACAAACAACAAACACAAGACCAACCAAATCCCAAGCAATTGGTATTGGTTTCAGTACAAACTTTTTTGAAAAAGCATCAAAATCAAGAGGTTCTTGAATTTCGTTTGAATCGAACAGAATTTCCAGAATTGAAGAAACGAGGAGAATTAGACGAAGAATTTGAGGAAGGAGATGACTTGTCACATTTTATTGTGAAACGTTTATTGAGAAAAAAAACTGAATCATTAATGCCAATAGTTGGTTTCATGTTAAATAAGGGACTACATCTTCAAATCACGAGAAATAAGGCAGGAAAAACTGCTTTCGATGTGTTGAAAGAGCATGTTACACCTTTAACCTCAATTTTCCCTGAAAAACTTCTCAAAGACCTCAAACGACCTTTAAATAGCCAAGCTCAACACAAATTTACAATTTCAATTCATGGTAATCATTCGGTAGAGATTATTGAGAGAGGAGAGGACTTTGTGGTGTGTAAAAAAGAAAATACCATTTACCCTAAATTGGAGCTGAAAAAGTATTTTGAATCCAAGACAAGAAAAGTATTAGCTGAGTGAATGAATGAATCTACTACTTAATTATAATTTGATGGATCACTTTTCCCTTTTCCTTCCTTGACCATTTTAAATTGCATCGCTTGCATTTCCAAACCACCTGGAAAAGTAATACAAAACTTGTGTAACAAATTCTGTGTCTGATCTCTCTTTCGTGGAAAGTACTTGAAAACTATTGACAAAGCAGATACTTCTTCTTTGCATTCCGGTGTTAAAAGTGGATTTAAAACGTTGGTAGAAGATGAAGAATTGTGGTGTTTAGTTCTTGATAACATATGGATCATCATCAAAACTTGACACGGGCCAGTTACTCCGCTTCGACTGACATTATGGAAAAAAAATGAATTTGTTTCGCTATTTCTTCCCTGTCAAAGAGAATCTTGAAGTGGCTGAAAACAACCACAACCATTCGATCATTGATGCAAACGTCATCAGTTACCACATTATTCCGTATTTAAATCAAAATGACGTTATTAGATTTGCTGGAGTTTGTTCATCATGGAGACGTATTGTCAAGTCCTCTCGGCATGATATTACTTTTCGACTAGTATTCGAGTTGTTTGATTTATCTAAACAAAAACTGCCAACCAAATTCGGAGATGTGTTCTTATTGTTCGACAAAGTGTATATCGAGCACTTCACAATTAACAAATCTCATCTTTACTCTATATTTACATCGACTAAAATATCAACATTGACATTACGATATGTATCAGCTATTCAATTCATTTCCAATGCATCGTTAACAGAACTCAATGTAACCGGGGTTAAACTATCTTCGAATGACGTAAAAGCTATCTCAAAACATTTTCCTTCCCTAAAATCCTTAAAACTTACCTACAATAATTGCAACGGTGACAAGTTGATCAAAATAATTTTACAAACTCCGTTATCAGAAAAACTAGAATCATTAATCATATCAAGCCATCGATTCACAAGTAAGGGTATCAATAATTTATTTCAGCCCAACGTATGTCTTTCAAATTTGAAAGTGCTTTCACTTGAACTCACAGATCCACATTACTCCATGGAAATCGTAAGAATTAACAATTTCGACTCTTCAAGATTTCCAAAATTGCAAAGCCTTGAATTTATAGACATTGATTTGGACATAATGAGCTTAAAAAGAATACTTAATAGTGGAATTCAATTTTATACTCTAAAATTATTCATTACTGAAAGATTTGCCTTGTTTTCACAAAATGGATCTCAGTTTTCCTTAATTGACAAAATTCCATCACTCCACAAACTAAAAATTCATTTATCCACTTTTAATAGCTTCTATTACCAAGCTTCTGAAAGCACTAAATATCAGATTACTGATCATGTTTTGCATTATCTTACTTCCTATAATACACAGCATCTAACTCTACCCTATTGCAACAGCAGTCATATTGTGAACATATGTGATATTATAGACGATTTAAAGACTTTTATAGTATTTGATGGAAATATTGACACGAATTCACTTGAATTATTTTGTGATAAATTTTCAACTCTGACTACTCTCGATATAACAGAATGTAATATCGGATCAAGTGTCAAGCACATTACTAAATTGAAACACCTGACGACTTTACATGTTGGTATTCGGAATGTTAGTTCTGAAGGAGCAAAATATTTATTTATGATGGAAACTCTTACAGATCTTTCTTTAATTAATTACCAAATTAGTAATACTGACCTAAAATATTTTGCAAAAGGAAAATTAAGAAATCTAAAGAATCTTTGTTTAGCTAGTAAAATACCCAGTGATGGTATAGGTATTTTTGCTACAACATATTTACCGCACACATTGCAACTCGAACTCGATCAAGTAACAGACAAAGCTATGGAACTTCTTTCAAATGGAAATCTTCGTATTCATGATCTCACATTATGGAGGTCTAACATCAACAGCAATGGCATTAAGTTTGCACTTCAAATTAAATCAATAGAAAGGCTTACAATATATACTAAAAAGAAAACGGTCCCACTATATGTTAAGGATGAGATTACAAAGATGGCCAAAGAAAAACATGTGAAATTGTGTATTAATTGGAGATAGAATAATTTTCTTCCTACGCATTGACATCATATCCAACTCAATTTTCAAACTGGCTGCATGATCCAAAACAATGATTTTGTAAAAACTTAATCATTTTCGACAAGTGTTATTCCATTTACAACTCGCCAATATGTAATTGATCTTCATCCACCAATTTCTGGTGGTTTGTTTGTCAATTTCAAACAAAGATCAATGATCTGTTTCCATCAGATAATGTTTGTCGAATCGGTTGAACTTGTGATACGTTTCAAAAAGTATTCTCTTCTTGCATGTTCAAGAAATGACAGTCGTATGCTTAATTATTAGTCTTCAATGAACAATAATTATGGACATGGTCTTTTTGCTGTTTGTTGAGGCTGGAGCGAGCCATCCTGTTGTAACGTGTTCTTGACAGAGCTCAAGACCAATTCAATGCTGGTGAAGTTTGATCAAAGCTTGAGAATTTGTCCAGGCCCTCCACAATGGATAATAGTTTTCTCACTTGGTACAACTATTGCAAATCAATACTTGTTTTCGTTAGTCAAATAGTGATAATCTTTCCAGTTTTCAAGTTAACGATAATTTGATTGAAACTCCTACCACAAAATGCCAAATTTCATCAAATGATGTTGATCGACTTCATCAAGCTCGCCTTTTTCAGATCCTCAAATTTCTAATATTGTGAAAAAGTTTATGAAAAACTATATAGTTATTGAGCGACGAAGTGTATAATTTATGGATATCAAGCAATTCAAAATATCATGCCATTCAGTGGAAGTCAAGTTGGATGTTGTGCATGATTTGTGTGATTTATTACAACATCACAACATCGTAGTGTTTGGTATTAACACTCAAGAAATAGTTCAACAATGAATTTGTGAATTTTTAAGAACACGAACTACTAGATTTGCAGTATTTTCAACACAAAATGATCATGACTCGGAAAGTGTTCAACAATTTCTCGCTGATCCACGCAATTCCCTCGAATTCTGGTCTCAACCACATGAACCATGGACATGCCACCGAATGATGAGAAATAGCTCGTCGTTAATTTTGAGATACCATCCGACCATATACGACGTCATTACAACCATCGACTCAGAATGGATGGATCGAAACAGATGGATAAAGCAATTTTCGCGTTATGGAAATTTAGTAGTGATCATTCATCTTAGATGACACCACTCGAAGAAATCAAGAAATGGTTGCATATGTTGTGAAGGGAATTTCCAATCACACACATAATGTCAAAGACATTAGAAGGACACTCTTCGCACTCATGACGTTTAGGAGGTTGTTGAATCCTATTTACAATTTCATGTATCAAGAAATTCAAAAAAAATGCGACAACTGCTGTTCGTTGGCGCCTTCTTGCACGAACTCATTTCGGGATTGATCAAACAATTGCTTCCGTTTCATGTTCATGTCCATTATGTGCTCTTTAGCACAATTATTTATCACAAGTTGATCATTGCCACTGTTGGATATCAAATGGGTTTGTCATGGATACAATTACTGGTTCATGATTGGTCGAAATTTACACCAAGCGAATGGCGTGGATATTTCAAGAAAACAAAAAAGCTTCTTCAAGCTCAAATGAATTTTAATTCCAAAATGATGACAAAAGAACAGGTTAACAACCAAGATGATCACCAAGAAGAAGAATATGGATTCCTGTATCATCAAAACAGAAATCCACACCATTTGGAGTATTGGATTAGTGTGGATACTTCGACTGGAAAAGTCAAACCTATGAAAATGCCACTCAAATATGTCACAGAGTTGATTGTTGATTGGGTAGCAGCGAATTTAGCTTACCCGAGCGGTAATCACTCATCGACTCCATCCTTAATGAAAATAATGGGGCCAACCAGTCAAGAACAAAACCCAAGTTTGTTAAATCAAACACGACAAATGAAGTTTTTAGAAACATTCAGTGACCTCATTCATCCAGAAACAAAACAGAATATTCATGAAGAAATAGTGAGATTGTCTCGTGTGTTTAGGTTTGAATTGGAGCCAACATTTGTGAATTTTCTGGAGAATGAATTTATAGTGGCTTAAAGTCTGAGATACGACGAGCATTAAGATAGGCAATGAAGTAGTGAAAAATAAATATTTTCTTTAGATCACGACAGGTGACGTTTTGCTATTCGATCATTGAATGCCTTGATGTTGCTTTGAATTAAACACTTTCAGTAAAAACAAAAATCGTTTTTGGGAATTCATTCAATTTATTTTGAAAGAATGACAAACAACGCCGGGCGATACCTGATCTTTCAGTTCCAGAACCCCTCAGAGTTGATCTAAATAGGATGCAGACTCTGATCATTCAAGGTTACAGGATCGTCATTATACCAGACTACCTCCCCTTGTCATTCACACCTTCCTCAAAATCATAATGAACTCGAAGAGTATTGTTGGATGTGCATTTAGAGACACGTCAAATGGTCCAATAAAAACGTTCAATGACATCAAATCAATCACGATCTCACAATGCAACATCACAAAGATGAAACTTATTGCTTCATCTTTTCAACAATCTTTTCCAAATCTTGTTCGGTGATATGGTTTCCGGTCTCCAATTTGGAAAAGTAAAGAGTGCCATTCTCATCAGTGATTTCGAAGGCACCGGTTCTTGGTGCTTTGGTCTTGGTGTTACCCTCTACTACCGCACCAGGAACATGCTTTTCAATGTATGTTTTGGCGTTACGGAAGCGAGAGGCGTATCCTTGATGATGATTGTTGTTTTGAAAAAAAACGTCGTCGGTTACAAACACGAATACAAACCTCAGGCAGTACAATATTCGATATGATATTTCATCAGTGAAAGAAGTGTTCGTGTGAGCTTAATTTTTTTTAATGGATTATTTACAACAAGGTTCGTCCGATGCGCACAAACACTTCTGCCCTCCTTACCTCTTGCAATGATCCAAATACTTTTAATAAAACTACGATTCTATTGCGTTAAGATATCAGGAGATAACCAATTCTTCACTCCTTCTACTCTTCCTCTCGTATCTGGGAAGTATTTGGTTCTCGGCTTCACAGTTCCATCATTTTCAACTAGTACTGGATAATGCATCAAGTGTGAATGCATGGGTGTAAATTCCTCGGCTGTAAAACTTTCCCAATTAATTTCTGCAATTTCATCAATTTTACGTTGTGTGAACAAATCAAGCGGATCCTCCCAATCATTACATTCAGAATTTCGTCCCAAATGTTCACAAAATAAATTTTTTCTAAATTTCTTAATTTCACAAGCTTCAGATTCGTTGGAGGAGTCTTCTCGTGGTTGAAAAGCCCCAATACAAATTTCAGTATCTCGGTCACCAGCCAAACTTCTCTCATTAATGTTGGCAGAGCCCACTAAAATATATTCATCATCGAAAATGGCCATTTTCGAGTGCACGTAAATCATACTTCTTTGTGCTTTGAGCATTTTGTATTGTGGTGAATGTTTGGTCACGGTCTCAAGTTTTTCTTGCAAGTTTTCACATTCTTCTCGTTGTCCCAAACAAAAGAATTTTAAGAAATCGGTAGGTCTATAACTCTTCATTTGTGTTTTTTCAATCATCTCACCAATAACCTTGTACATGCTTTTAATCGTTGAATAGGTGAAGAAAATTTGTTCTTGTTGAAATTGATTCTCTGGCGAATTAAATCCATCAGGGCTATAGTCAAAGGCATTGATTATTGGATCATTACAAATGGTAATCATTTTGTCATCATGAAATAACCTTAAACGCTGGGAAATACTTACAACAATGGCTATAGAAAAATAAATTATTTCTTGATTCACAAGAACACAAGCAATACTCCTACTTACAATAACAATAAACACTGTAAACGGTTCTCCACTTTGAATTTTCTCATGAATCTTTTCAAGAATTTCAAAAGGTATTCTATTATTCAATGATTGAGCATCCAATCGATTCTCCCATAAAAAACTCGATCCACAAAAGTATTGATTTTCAATATAAATAAACCTCTTGGATCTTTGAATCAAACTAATGTATGCTTCTTGAATTCTTGGAAACACGGTAAAACTGTTGGCGAAAGGTCTTATCGAGTCAGAGTCACACGATCTAAAAACTTGTACACACCACGAGTTTTCCTTAAAATTTTCAGCATAGGTCGGTGGACGTTTAGGCAATGAGACCCCAAGTTGAGAAGTCCATCGTTCTTCGAAATTCTGTAGAATGTCAAATGCAACTTTTCCTTCCACCAAACAATGAATATCATGCCAAGGTTGTCGTGGTCCTAAATGTTTCACTTCGAGCGGGCGAGACGAGTAAACTTCATCTTTATGATAAGTATCCAGAGTTGAGAATAGAGGGTGAGCTGGTGTGTCGTAGCGTCCTTTGGTCAAGTCAAGTCCTCCAACTATGTTTTGTGAATCGTGACAAATTTACATGTGTTAAACCCAATGCTGTAACATGATACTTGGAAACTTACTAAAAGCTATGACCGTTCTCTTGTTCTTTTCTGGAATAAATTTGTCACAAATTAAGGTTTTTTGATGGTGTGAAAAGATGAGTCCGGTATATCCTGATCGTCGTGAAAGAACAGCGACCACTCGAGTATTTTGGAAATATTGAATAGTCTCTCCATCGTTGGTATCCATGTTTGAAGAGATGGTACTTCCTGTTTCATTCCATAGAATGATATTTACAGCAACACCTTCATTGGCCTTATCAATAAGTAATTGTCCAAGAGTTCGCGCTTCCTTGGAATCTTCAAGAGCGTCTCGTTTCAAACGGATATGAGGATTGATGGACCATCCTGTGATGTAGACCAGCTGTTTGGCATTTTCAATGGCGTCGTACATGTCTTCGAAGGCGTTTCTGCCATTGAACGAGTTGTGTGCATCGTGATATAAAGTGACACGACAATTTTTGTGAATTGGAAACCAATCTCTGTAGGGAGTAATTTGTTTCATGAGATCGCTACCGTAATCAGTGTCATCCAAATCTCGCATTCCTCGTTCTGCCAGCTTGGCAATTCGTTCCAACATTTCTTCGTCACTGATTGATAGTCTACCTTTCTTTTTAATGGTCACTAATTTTCCAATTTTGCGGAATAAATCAAAAGGATATTGATGTTGCTTATCGTAGAGGAGCTTTCTTTTGAGCCGTTTTAAATCCTTATCGTCGAGTAATTCGTCCTTTTCTTCGACGGATGTGTTATTTTGTGACTCAATGGCATACGAGACGTAACCGGTCATTTCCGCTTTCTGTCTAAGCTTTTTTAAATAAATAGGAGTTGTTTTGTTATAGAAGGGCATTAAACTAAACATTGGAATGTCAAAACTGTGCGTTACTGGAACAGAATAAAACTTGGTAAGCGTTGTTTCTAAAATGTGTCCGTCAAGAGCTTGAGCCGTGTATTTGGGAAATAAATGTACTAAAATCCAGTCACCAAAGTACAGTATTGCACATCCCAAAATTGCAAACGAAATTAAATTATAAAATATGACAATATTCAAAACTTCTTTGAACCAAATGACCCATGCATGAATTTGAATTCCAATCACCAACATGAATGGAATGAAAATAATAGATGGCCACTGCGAAAATCGGAAATAATTCAAAATGACGTCTCGAAAATAAATAATAATCACAAAAAAGTAAATAATGATATGTGGTAAATATTTGATAAAGGAAATGAGAGACTTTTTCACGTTCTTTGCTTGAATATTTTCAATGGTTTTTCCAGGATGTTTTGCAATCTCCTTAATAGAACGTTTGATATTCTCCTTTCGCATCGAGTAACCCAAACGAATCAATTGATCTGTTGTCTTGTTTCTCACTTCATTGGGTTTTGGTGATTTATATCTCCGTTTGTATTTCAAATATTTCAATTCTCTTCGATCGCTTTCCGTTGAAGTTGCAGGTAAATAGAGTGGTACACCTCCTCCATACATTGATAACGTATCACTTGAAGAATCGACACTTGGAATTCTATTATTGTTCATGCCACTGTTACTACTCCGTACAAAATCCTCTAAATTTTCTCCTCCATTTCTTCTTCTTGGTGATCCCTTATTACTGTTGGTCGGATTTAACGACCATGAGACGACATGTTCCTCACGATCGGAATCACTCTCCGAAGAGGATGAAGACGTCAATTGAATGGAATCCAACGAAATTGATTTTTTCAATGTTTGTCCATGATGATGATTGGAACTAGAGTTAATACTTCCCGCAGCACCTTTCCGAGTGGGGGTTGGAGGAAAAACGTCCTCTTGATTGGAGGTAAACATTTTTTTCGGATATGAATCATACGGAAGAATACAATCAACAGCAACAGCCGTTAAATATCATCTTTCCTGTAATAAATGTTGTTGGATAAGGTTTACCACGATCCAAGGAAATACAATGGAATCGTTCTTCTAACTCCAATGTAACACCCAAAAGTTCAACTCTATTCGAAATTCCAAGTCCAACAAGGAATGCTATTTTAAAATCTCAAAAAAAAACTTTTATTATCATCGCATTGTCTAATCGGAATTACCTATTATTCTGTTCATGGATGTCTAATCATCAAGTACGGGAATCTTTATCTTTTGCTTTGAAATTTGAAGATGAAAAGCACTATGTAGAAGCCTTTGCTCAGTATTTGTGTTGTATTGATTTGATCACTTCACAATTGAGAGAATTAACCATTCCGATGAATATTTCGCATGTGGATTTGTATTCTCAAGATGTTCAGTTGAAAACGGATCAATTATTTTATTTTGCAAGGGAGTGTTTGTATCGGAGTGAAATCATATTCAATGATAAGAGATCGTATTTCGGAGGAGGAAGTGATTCAGGAAAAGTTTTAACTGATCACTCAAAGGACTTGAATCATCATGAAAAAGAATCAATACCATCATGGCTCTACAATCCAAATGTTCATCCTTCTTCAAATATTTATCCATCCATATCTTCATCAACAAACCAAAATTATGGAAATATCGGAAATGGAGGTGGATTGTTATTGGGTGAAGGCTTTGACAAAACCGAACAGAAATATCAAAAATTTGATAACAACAAGACGATCTCAACAATGCAACCTGTAGTTACGAAACCATCATCAGAAATCAATACTCAAAATTCCAACAAGACGACAACACCTCTAAACAAATCGATCATTCAACCCAAACAATTAGAAACAGTGAATGTAAATACAAGAAATTCCTCACCAAGAAGAACTCCTCCACCTTTAAAAAAAAGTAGCAGTATATCATCACCTTCAGATTTAAAATCTTCGGCGGCTGCTGCTAGTAGCTCAGCAACCACAGGTAATTCAAACACAAGCCCAAACAATGCAAGTTCAAAAGCACCACCCAAACTGCCTTCGAAATTGTCTGCAAAAAATTCTGAAATGACATCATCGAAATTATCTTCACAAAGTGACAATATACAACAAGAACCGCCCATGACATCGCTTAGTGACCAGCAACAAACCTTGGAAAATTTGACGTTTGTGAAACAACAAATTGCTTACTACGATGCTATCAACAAAAATCTTGAAAATAGTAATAACACAGCAATTCGAAAAACTAACTCCTTCTCAGCAGCAATTTCGTCCTCACGACAGTCACTTTCTTTCTCAGAAACGATTCCAAATAGTAACACCTTAATGACTTCATCCAGTAGCTTACCGGAAACGACAACTGATAAGGACAACATCAACACTACATCCGTAGCTACTCCCAGACCATTTGTCAATCGGTCACAACGCAGCTCTGAGGATCTTTCATCGTCAAATTCACATGCAAGCAACCCCAGACTTTCACTTCGTTTAACAACAACAACTGCCAAAGATTTATTCACTTCTCCCAGAGGAACTGCAAAGCCAAGCAGCAGCGAACATCGACGATCACTATCACAACGAATGATTAGTAGTATCAACAAACGAGATCTTACCAACAAATTTTCTGAAGAAGAACACAAATACTTGACCTTTGTGTTCCACATCATTGATTCACAATCCAAGGATAGCTATTTGGATTTGTGTGAATTTACGCAACACTTGTCGCTGTTAGCTTTTGATAGAACCTTCATGTTTGACTTTAACGCTCCGTATCCTACCATCAAAAAGTCTAAAATACAGCCAACATTTGCCGGACGATTATTTAATGCACTGGATTTAAACAAGAGCGGATCTATTGAAATATTTGATTTTAAAGAATCAGCCTCAACGCTCTATTCTAACGTTGGGGTAGAGGAACAAGCAAAACTTGGTTTCAACATTTTTGACAGAGACAATGACGGAATTGCCACAAAACAAGATTTTATCACTGTGTTTCAGCAAATTTTCTCGACACTTGACTTTATTGGACTTTACAAAAATGCAACCACCGATGGATCTAATTCTCCATCCAGTTTTTTACTTGTTGGCCATTCTGAAATATTGTCACATGCCGTCACTATTGCAGAGAAAATATTTTCAAGCATCGATCAAACGAATAATGGCTCGATCACTGTTGCAGAATATTGCAAAGCGGTGAAGGAGAATCCATTCTTAATACTAGGATTTTCACAAATACCTATTAATGACTCGTTAAAACTCAAGCTAACACGAAATTTATCAAGAAACGGAGGACAACCTGTGTTTTTCGGCCATCCTTCGTTCCACAAAGTGTTATCAATGATGATTGGAATTCGTCTTTCTCAAGAAATACGGCCAAGCATATCAGGTCCATACTTGACCGATAGAGATTTTAAATTTATGAACACCTTTGAACTTACGCCACCAAAATTTTTAAGATGTATCCAACCACCTATCCACTATAATCTTGATGATCCCAACACCAAGTACATTGATGAACAGACAACATTTACTGATTGTGCTCCTCTTGTGTTTAAGAATATTCGAGCTCTCTTTGGAGTGAGTGAAGAGGTAAGTAGCAACTATAACACACACAGTATTAACAGTTTTTTTTGCGGACATATTGTCAATATTATTACACCTATTTACTTAATTGATTGTTTTATTTTTTCTATTTTTCACACTTCAGGAATATGCACTTTCATTTGGACCAGAAATGCTTTTCAGTAACTTATTAATGGGTAAATTAACCACCCTAAGCGAGCGCTTAACTGATGGAAAGAGTGGTAATTTCTTTTTCTATACTCACAACGGTCGATTTTTATGCAAAACCATATCCTCAGCCGAATTTGAAACAACCATGGAATTTTTAGGAAATTATTATTCCTACTTGTACAATAACCGAGAAACATTATTGACCAAAATTTATGGACTGTACAAAATTAATGATATTTGTTTCATTGTCATGGGCAATGTTTTCGATACACAACTTCCCATTGACAAAATTTATGACCTAAAAGGCAGCACTATTGGAAGATACAATTCCACAGGAGTTGGAATTTTGAAAGATTTAAATTGGAAAGACACTGACAAGACCATGCGCATTCAAGATCCCCTCAAAAAAGAACGCTTGTTGAAACAAATCATGGATGACACAAAATTCCTCGAACGCAATGAAATTATTGACTATTCTCTCCTCGTTGGTATTCATGAAACGAAAAAATTCCGTGAAAAACCAATCCACTACCAAGATCCCATCTATACCACACTTCCTTCATCATCATTCAGAACGTTCTATCAAGAAGATTATGGAGGCATGCTTTCGACGAATCAAGGAGAAGAAATTTATTTTGTGGCCATCATTGACATTCTCATTCAGTATGGTTTGAAAAAGAGAGGTGAAAATCTAATCAAGACCATCTATTTTGGAGAGGAGAGTGGAATTAGTGTGGTTGATCCGAATATGTATGCAGGAAGATTTTTGAATTTTATGAAGAGTATTGTGGAGTAAAATACATCTATTGAAAAACTATATTTTATAAGCATCCCACCATTAATTCACATGTTAAATAATGAATAATTGTTTCCAAACAAGTCATGGTTTGCAAATACTATTAGATCAATAATTGGAGAAAATTATGAAGTTGAGAAAATAATTTGCAAAAAAAATACCCGACAACACGTTGATCATCATGAATTTTTCTTCCGTTCCGACTAATACGACGGTGAATGAAATTAAAATTTCAGGGATCATTAGTGATGATCAATTAAAACCCATGATGGAACGATTAACTGGACTTTTAGGAACCAAAGAAAAGCCTTTCAAAGAATGGACCAATGTATATAAAACTCTTTCATCGCTTCCTCCACCACAATCATCAACTATACAATCCGAAGATGCTACCGTGGTTTCTTCACTATCTCTTTCAAAAGAATTTGAAATACATGTGGTCGCTGATGTGGTAAAAACAAATGTTTTGGAAAAGATGGAAGTAAAGGAAACGGAAAAAATTGTATGGAAAGATATTAAATCATTGGGGGTTTATGTATTACCACAAAAGGATATGCCATTCAAATCCAATGTGAGGACGGTATCGTTGAGTGGCGTTTATGGTGGAAGTCCGTTGACAATGTTGGAAATGTTGGCTTGTGAGTATGTGTCATTATTGTGGAGTTTTTTTATGTGAATCATATGTGTGCTTAATTAACTGGATCATTTCATTTACTGTGACAATTTATTTCGAATATTCACTCAAATTCACGATCAGGTTTGTGTACGAATATGTCAAGGAAGGATATCGTTTTATTTCAAAGACTGGAACTTATGTAGATATTTACACTTTGAAAAAAGTAATGCGACGAGGATTTCCGTTGAAAGAAAATTGTGTGCCTGTGAATGACACGGCATCATACGGTGTGGAAGCTTACAAATTTGCTCCTCAGCACTTAGAAACGACCTATGCCATGGAGAAGGAATTAACAACACTAGCAAGTAATTTGGCCAATCTTGAAATATACCTAGGAAAAGTGGACTAAGCTCGATATATTAAAAAGCTAGAATTTATTCAGCATTTAGAAACGACCTATGATTGTATTGACTTAGAACTTAAAAGCAGAGTTCATGATGTGTTTCACTTCTGCTTCATGAACATACTTCAAACCGGTGGCTGGTGCTGATGCTGCAATTCTTCCAATATATCCAATCAAGTTATATCTATTGTCACCGTGAATGACTGTGTTAATTGCCTTATTAAGTCTTGGAGCAACAAAGGTCTAAATTGAATATTGTGCATGTTAATATTAAGCAAAATATCAAATAGAATGAGTACTTACGTATGCACCCATATTTTCATGTTCTTCTTGAACCCAGGTCCACTCAACAGTCTTCATCCATTCCTTATTCCAGTTATTCATAACTTCATACAATTGTTCGAATGGGAATGGACTCAATTGTTCCAATCTAATGATCAAAACTTGCTCTTCCATATTTCTCTTTGCTCTTTCTTCGAAAAGGTCATAATAAATCTTACCACTGCAGAAGAGAACTCTCTTGACCTTAGATAAATCCTTGTGCTTGTAGTCGTCAGTCAACACTCTTTGGAAAATGGTACCTTCAGCGAATTCAGCCAAATTACTGACACATTCCTTCTTCTTCAACAAAATCTTTGGTGTAAAGACAATCAATGGCTTTCTGAACTTTCTCTTCATTTGTCTTCTTAACACATGGAAATAGTTAGCAGGAGTCGAACAATTAACGACACACATATTGACTCGCTTCTGGACCAACTCGTCAGTATTAATGTCACTGTCACACAATTGAAGGAATCTTTCAATACGACCGCTACTGTGTTCAGGACCAGCTCCATCCATACCGTGTGGGAGCAACAAGGTTAAACCAGAGCACAAACACCACTTATCTTCACCACTTCCAATGAAGGTGTCAATAATAATTTGACCACCATTAAAGAAATCACCAAATTGCATTTCCATGACAGAGAAGCTGTAAATAATGTTGAAAATAGTGTGAAATGAATCATACACATTGTGTTGAACTTACTTGTTTGGATTATCAATAGTGTAGCCATATTCAAAGCCCATCACTGCAAATTCAGAGAGTGGTGACTGACCAAGTTCAAATCTTTCCTTAGCTCCTGGAATGGCGCCAAGCATTGGAAGAATTCTTGACTCATTTTCTTGGTCAACAAATTCCAAGTGTCTTTGGTTGAAAGTACCTCTAATAACATCTTGACCACTCAATCTGACAGTGTAACCTTCATCGAGCAGGGAACCAAATGCCATCACTTCAGCGGTAGCCCAATCAACGTGGATATCTTTTTCATCCTTTTGAAGAGATTGCAAACGTTGACTGATGTGATACTTTTCCAAGTGCTTGTGGCATTGAATCCAGATGGGATAGTAACGCTAGCAATTGCAATTTCCTTCAATCTCTTCATATTGTAACCAGTAATTGGAAGAGAAAGTTTCGAAAAGTCAGTAGCTTGAATAATATTGTGCCAATCTCCCAAGAAATAACGTTTCTCAGGCTTGTAAGTATCAACAGCCTTGTATTCATTGTCCAAATGTTGAGTATAGTTTTCTCTAATCTTGGACACTTCTTGTGGTGTTGTGACATTATTTTTCACACATTGTTCAGAGAAAGCGACTGGGAAGGTTTGTTTGGATCGAATGACTTGATACATTTTTGGTTGTGTGAAAGATGGTTCGTCCAATTCATTGTGGCCATGACGACGATAACCAAACAATTCCACAATAATGTCCTTGTTGAATTTGGCTCTGTATTTGGCAGCAATAATCATGACTTTTCTGACATCATCAACATTTTCAGCATTAACAGCCAAGATTGGACATCCAACCATCTTACCAACGTCTCCAGAATATCTAGTACTTCTTGAAAGATGTGGAGCAGTAGTGAAACCAATTTGATTGTTCACAATAATGTGAATAGTACCGCCGGTCTTGAACAATGGTAATCTTGACAAGGTGAAGGTTTCAGCAACAATTCCTTGTCCAGCAAATGAAGCATCTCCGTGCATTAAAATGCAAGCAGCATTCTTACCGTGACTAATCTTGGCACGTGTCTTACCAAGAGCCACAGGATTAATAGCTTCCAAATGAGAAGGATTGTTCAACAAGGACAAGGAAACTTTCTTGTCACCATAAACAAGTTCAGTACTAATACCAAGATGAGAAAGAACGTCTCCAGTTGCAATCAATTCTTCAGGGAATTCGTAACCTCCTTTCACTTTGTGGAACAAGGCACGAGCTGGGAAATTCAACAAGCCAGTCAATAAATTCAAACGACCTCTGTGAGGCATGCCAAGAACAATATCTGAAATGTTGTCTTGTGCTAATTGTTCCATCACAACATCCATAGCATAAATCATGGACTCACATCCTTCCAAACCATATCTCTTCACACCAGGGAATTTTCTTGCCATGAAATGATCAAAAGCTTCACTTTCAACCATCAATTTCATTGCTCTCTTTTGTTCTTGCGATGACATATTTTCGCTTTGCAAAGCTTCCAATTGTTTAGCCAACCACAATTGTTCCTTGGTTGTTTCCAAATGAGAAAATTGAGCAGCAATATTTCCACAATAGACATCTTTGAGATGATTCACAATTTCTGGAATGGTTGCTGTTTTCTTTGGGAATTGAGCACTTCCGATATGAACAATTCCATCAATATCAACGGCAGTGGATCCGACTTGGTCTATGTCTTTCAGATGATATATGGCAGGATTTAATTCAATGGTGCTTCCTCTGTGTGTGTGGTAAGTGAGGATGATGAATTTCACCCGAAGATAATTTTGTATAAAAGATGACATGATGAAAAAATCGTTGATTTTACAAATAAATATTTGGACAAAGAGAAATCAGGAGTGATGATCAGAGTAACGATATATTCATTCATATATCGATATTCAAAAGAAAAGTATTCAGAATGAAATCATTGGAATAACTTGAAAGTGTCAACCTACTTTTTGGGAGTATTAATTCCGAGAGGATCAATATCAGCCTCAAGATGTCCGTAATTTCTATAGGCTCTCACCATGGAATGACTCGACACAACAATTCATCCTTATTCAAGCCAGTCATGGCACTTGTATGAAACGAATATTTCGTTGGATGATTCATTCCTAACGATTTGGAATTGTTCATCAATTTCAAATTACTGGTGTTGCCTGATGATAGGCAAGAAGAGAAGAGCAATTGAGCTGCCACTCTTCGTTGCTCTTGCTGTGAGGAGGATGAAATGAGCCGTCTTCCGTTTTGGATCATTTTTTTTGTCTGTTGGAGCTCGAGTTTACAAAGATGTAGTCTTGGATTCTTCATCATCATGGATAATTTAATGTCATCGGGTATCTCATCCTTTCGCACATCAAAAAAAGGTACCTACTTGTTGTGCAGAAAACTGTCACTGTTACAACTCGTTCTTTTCCTTCTTTTTGCTTTCCATTGAAGTGTCAAACCTATTTGTTGCAAAGGTAACAACATCTTGCACCAATGCTTTTGGATTTTCCAACGCAGCAAAATGTCCTCCTTGTTCAAATCGATTAAATTGTACCAAATTGAAATTTCTCTGTGCAGTATATCGAGTGGCTCTAAATAAATCCTTAAACACTGCGCATGCTGTGGGTGTTGTGAGATAGGGTTTGTCTTCACCAAAGGACTTTTGAGCATTATTGGCCATGGTAAAATAGTAGAGTCGAATACTTGAGGCGATGGTTCGTGTCGATTGATAAATCATGACAATGGTCAAAAAGTCGTCTCGTGAAATTCGAGTGAATAATTGAGAAGTATCTTTTTGTGGAATATCGGTCCATGAAATGAATTTTTCTAAAATATAAGCCATCGTACCGACAGGACTATCCAACAATGCAATTCCCAAACTATCAGGTCTTGTCGATTGAATATGTTGATAACCACCATCTGCAGTAAAATATTTTACAGTATACAATAAGAAGGAACTAAAAGATTCAGTATTCTCAATGAGAGGAGTTCCATAGATGATCTTTTTCACAGAGTCTACTGCAACTTGAAGCCAATCTTGCCAATAAGGCAATGTTACACACATGTTCGAATGATAACCAATGCAATGAGTCGAATCCAATCGAGCTACATTCTCTCCAATCAAACTTCCCCAATCTCCTCCCTGAACGACATACTTGCCATAACCGAGCTCTCTCATGAGCTTGACAAAGAGAGAAGCCACTTTTTTCACATCATAACCCTCCGTTTTAGGAGCTGAAGAAAACCCATAGCCTGGTATGGAAGGTGCCACGACATCAAAGCCTTTCTCTTCAACCAACTCGTTCACAATTTTGTGAAATTCCCAAACATTTCCTGGCCATCCATGAATAATGAGAAGGACTTTTCTCTGATCCAATGGCAAATCGGATTGTTTGGATGATTGTCTCCATGCAAAACGAATCAAATCCTCTTGATCTTCCAAAGTTATAGTCGTTTCAAAATGTGGTAATTTTGAATTTAATTTTTCCACTTGTTGCTTCCAATTAAATTCATCAAGCCAATATTGAACCAACTCGATGAGTTGATCCAGATCAGTACCCATTTCCCATCTCGTGGCTGGAGTAGAATATAAACTATGGAAGGCTCCATACTGTTTCCATTCCGTCTTCATCAAATAGAGAGTCTCATTCAATCGATGCTGTAATTTTAAATAATCGGAATGATCATAGGGAATAATGAAAGGACGAATGGTGTTCTTGTGTGGTTCATGTCTATTGGCAGCACGTGAGACATGCGGAGTGGTCACTAAAAACAGTACAAGAGCCACCAGTGGCCAATAGAGACTTGCACAGCGTTGCATTTTTTTAATGCTTAATCCGACGCTAAAATTGGTGAATCTGCGACGGAGTATCTCTCTATCTTTTCAAAACTGTTCCTGAATCAGCATGCTCTAATTGAAAAGTATTCTTTGGAGAGATGACTAGCTCAATGGATTCATGAACACTTCGCTGAGCCTTTTTCCATGAACGAGAATTGATGAACAACAATTGTATTAGAGTTATGTTATTGTTAAATTAACCAACAATATCAACAACAGTTGGCCATACTCTCATTGAATAGTATTCTATGCCCGGAGTCTTTTTCCATGAACATCAATTTGTATTATTAGTGCTTATGTTAAATTCTCCAAACACGTTCCTACACCACTACAAATTGGTTCTCTCGGAAGTAATTTGTAAGATCGTTTGAAGAGTTGTGAGGCCATGATACTTGAACTTGAACCCGAAATTGGTTTGCTCAATTATACTCTTGTACTCAAAGTATTAAGCGAAGATAATTTCACATCATGTCAACATTGTGGTCATTTCCTTAAAAAGGTCAAGATACAAATTCGAATACTTTCCTGAAACATGCACCATTGTCCACTCATTGCAATTTCCCTCATTTGAAAAAAATGATTTTCGAAACCAATCCTCTTCATCTGTGGATGAATTTCACTCACTTTGTATTCAACAACAATGACCCTGTAAATTTGTGGCATCTCCTCAAAGAATTACTCGAATTGCACATTGTTTTCATTTGTTATCCCATTCTTTCCGTTTTGGCTTTTCTCGTTCAATCGTTTCGATTCTTTTATCAACTCACCAAGAAGGGCTTACAACCACGTGGTACAAATCCAGCTTGATTCAAACTCTTCCAATAAATTAGACTCGGTATGTATCACAGGAGCAAGTACAGGGTTAGGAAGAGCCCTTGCCCGTGAAGTCATTGTTCATTGGTTACGAAATGCCTACATTGCCAGAGATCGAAAAGAATCCGACACGACTCTTACTGTGAATTCCCCAAAAACTCTCACTCTCGTGTCAAGAAATCGTTCCAAATTAGAAAAGGTTCAACAAGAATTGATGAAAATCATTGCTGAAAGTGAAGGTGTTCTTCGTGAGGACTCGGTTCAAATCATTGTTCGAGAGTGTGACATTTGTAATGAACAAGTCATTGAAAGTATCGTCACTGAAGTAGATTATGATTTGCTGATTTGTGGTGCTGCAACTAATTCTCAAATTCTTGCACGTGAAATGCAAGTGGATCAAAAAGGAATGACCAGTACCAGTGCGAGTGATGTTGTCATTGACGAAGAAGATGTCATTTGGAAAGAATTTCAAGTCAATATTAATGGAACACTGAATACAGTGATTCCCGCTTTGAAACAAGCGAAAAAACTGAGAAATCCACAAATTCACTCTCCAAAACAAATTGCCATCATTTCGAGCTCTGTTGGATATTTTGGAAAATTGATGGGTCCTTATGGAATTACAAAAACCTTTCTCTTTGAATTTTTCAGACTCATGGATTTCATTATTGAAAGCACTTCCATGAATGGAATTCAATTATTAACAGAGAGTAGTTCTGAAAATGTAAGAGTTTTCAGAGAATGGACTCGCAAATATGCCAATAGTAATCAAGTTTCATTTCATGTCATTACTCCAGCTGGTGTCATTGATACTAAAATGGGAGAATCAATTAGAAATATAGAAAATATTCCTGGAAGTATCTATTCCACGGATGCTGCCCGTAGAATATTCAATGGTCTCATACAAGGACAAAAGGTGATTGACTTGAGTAACCCATGGGTCTATTGTGGATTTCGATTAATGAATGCACTGCCGTTGAGTGCTGAAAGTCTATTGACAAGAGTATTCCAATTGGAATTGTATTCCTAAATCATGGTGGTCATGTCATGAAAACGACATGTGTGTGTCAGAGAATTCGTTGGAAATTGTTGAATTCAATGAAAAATAGGAAATTCTGTTCTTAAAAACTGTGAAACTTGCTGGACTCGCCCAAAACAAGATGAAAATCAATAAATTTAACCACTCACGCTTTCAACATCCGTTGTATCAATTCTATAACGGAAAGATAATTTTGGATGCTTGATTTTTGCCAAGCCATCCAGCAAGGTGCCAAGATCATCTTCGGATTGGAGATTTTATTTTTGAAGTGAAACTGATGTTTGATTTTGAACAAAATCGAACAATCTCTTCTTACAACAACGAGCTTGTTATCAAAGTGAATTATGTGTCTGACATATCCACAAAACTCACGACCAGTCATCACATTGAAATGTTTCAAAGTTCAAAACCTTGTATAATATTTCTTACACCAAATGATTTCTTTATCAACGCAGTCTTAACCCGCCAAAAAAAATGACCAAATCCTTCGACGCCAAGATGGAGGAAATTCATCAAAGAAAATTCAGAAGGAGAACAAATATTTGGAGTGAAGGCTCCGAAGAATTCAATCATAAACTTTGTATCGCTGAGGATTTGCTTCAAGTTACTTGGATATCCGAGCATGAAGATCATAATTACAAAAAGGCAAAGAGCAAAGTTTCAATAATTACCGATTTGAGAAATTCAATAGAGCAAATGTCCACCCACATTAACAGCTTCAAAAAAGAGGACAAAAAAGCCTATATCTGCAACATCTTCAATATTCTCGTTTGGTGATTGAAAGATTTACTGAAGCCAAAGAAGTGTTTAATTTTGTAAATATGAGTGGAGCGTATCAACTGTTATTAGATTGCCTACACCCAACTAAAATAGACTCGTTAGGAGAAGGTAGTGAATTGTTTCATATCAATACCAAATATCACAAATTATTACAACTGCCATTTCTATATGGCTTCAAAATGAATGCGTAAGTTTCATTTTACAATTGCGCTAACATGACAAATAAGAATGTCTCTCAATCAGTAATATCATTCATCATTCACACTCCTTTTGTAAGGAAGTAAGTGAGATACTGGAGGGTATAACTAACCCTGATTACTTTTCTGGATTCGAATCCCTGGACTACATTAGGATAAAATTTGTACAAGAAGAAAAAGTAGACCTTAATTATGCCCATCCTAATTTTTTGAAAGTCGTGGCTATGTAAGAATGTTTTACAGTACATTGCTCCAAAATATGAAGCCTGTATCCGAAATCAAGGATTTGGTAACTTATGGATTATTGACCGAAAAGAAATTTGTTCGTGTGATTGGAATTAAGGCATTTGTTCCAGAATTTTCTCATTCCCAAACAACTACAAATACCACTTATTTAACGTTGGAGTTTTCCCAATAGAACCCTCAACAGAAGAGGAAAAACAACATCTCGACACATTGATTTCATTTTTATTAGAAGCAAGTAGACAAACAATTTTCGAAGAGAATGAGTGGATTAAACAAATAACCCAAGAGTCTATAGGAAGAAAGAGACTAACAAACACACTATCTACCACATCTGATTTTTCAAAAGGTGACAAGTTGGTTATTCATTGGCAAAAAACAACAGAAACGTCATTGACAACTACCGTTACACTAAAAGAGTATCTCTTCGAAATAAGTACCATTCCTCGTCAAGGTAATATTCCAAAAGATATTTTCTTTGGTGAGATTGATCATTCCTCTCAACCAGTTTTTGTAAAAATTTTCCATTCCAATAGATTCAACCTTCCTCTCGGAAATATATTTCTTCCTAGTGCAACAGTGGAAAAGAACGGAACACTTTGCTCTCAATACATGGAGATATCAATCCAAGGGAAGGAGTTGAATAGTATTGCAAAAACAAGATCACCTGCAGAAAAGATACACATCATCATCCAATTACTTTTAGAAATTGACAACATTCACACAAAAAAAATTATTCACAACGACGTCAAACCAAGTAATATCATAATAGTGGAAAAACAACATTTTAAGAATATTATTGCCAATGAACAACATCCAAGCTTTTATTGTAAATTCATTGATTTTGAGCTAGCCAAGACATTTGATGAAGAAGATGGTGATGTTTGCTATCTTTATGGAACATTGATACAATCAACTGCTGGAACGTCTAAGTATAATGCACCTGAGAAGGAAATAATTAGATCAAACTTCATTCATCCAAAAACAGACATCTTTTCACTTGGATTAGTTTTTATTGAGCTGATCATTGAACGTGAAATTAATAAGAAACAAATAGAAAATATGAATGATGAAATATGGACCATCATTGAAGCTAAATGTAAAGATTTAGATACATCCAAAGGGCAAATAATATTTACCATGCTCCAGAAGATGGTGAACAATCAAAGAAAGGAAAGGATAACTGCACGACAATGCCTGCAACTGCTAGACATTACCGAAACAGTTGACACTCAAGACTACACATCAATTTTCTTCCCTGACAATAATCAAATAAGCCTCAATTGTTTCAATAATGTCACAACACCATCCATGCATGACACAGACAAAGCACATTCTTTGGATTCTTCTGAAAAATCAAAGAAAATAGTTTCCATCAAGAAGAAGCAATGCTGTAAATGTATAACAGGAAATTGTAGGAATTGTCGATGCTCCAAGGAAGGTTGTACGTCATGCAAATCTAGTAATTGTGATAATAAGAGAAAAAGTGACAACATTGGTGGCAGTGAAAATGTAAACCACCAACCTGAATCAAAGAAAGTTAAAAAGTAACCAACCTATCATTTCATATCTCGTTGAGTAATGAACTAAAAGAATTCCACAAGCAATTAGTTTCATGATGGCTTTATAAATCTAAAAATAAAAAAATGTCTCAAAATCGTATTGCAATTCGGACCATGTTGGATGGTACGTTGATGGTTCCGCTTCATGATGATGCTGGACATGATAATAAAACCATTTCCGATCTCAAGAATTATCTAAACAAATTAAAAGGCTATGATCGGGGCGTTCAGCATATTATCAGAATGGAGTCGAATTGAATGATCAAGCTAATTTAAGTGATTATGCCTTGGGAAAGGGTTTTGTGTTGATGATTCCAATCAATCACTCCACGAAGAGATATAAAACTCAGAAGGAAGTTGAGGCCGATTATGTAGCTTCATTGACCATGAATGAAATCAATAGACAAGCTTCTACTTCGGGAGGTTCTGTATCGGATCAGTTGGAACAAATTATGGCTGAATTTACCAGTACTCATCCAACCACAAGTGGTACTGGCTCCACGACTTCACCTTCAGCAACAACAAGACCTCCAACATTGACAACGACCACTTCCAGTAATCCTCCAAGAAGTTCTTCAGCATCAACGACCACACAGAATCCTCCAAGAAGCACTTCAACAACAACAACAGCAGCAAGCACTGGCACAACATCACAACAAGGGCCACCAATTACAGTTGATAGCTTGCCTGTTACGGAAGATTTGGTTGCAGCAATTACGGAACTAGGATTTTCAAGGCACAGAGCAAAGAAGGCTCTCATTCTTAACGATTTGAATGTTGAACAAGCTGTGGAGTGGATTTTCAGCAACATTGATTCACCTTATGTCTTGGATAGCGAGTTTACACCTCAAGAACTTATTGAACTGGCTGAGAAATATAAGAACATGATGTCCGACGAATAATGCTGTCACCATGACTAAGAAAAATTAATTTATTCATGTAATTGAAGAATCACATATAACAAGTGCTGTTAATAGAATTAAAAAAAGCTGTTTCAATAAATAAAAGATGATCACCATTTAAACTCCACACCAGTCAACAATGGTTAAAGCAATAATCTCAGCTGACTTGTAAATATTGTCAATTGGAATGTACTCATTGGTTTGGTGAGCCATGTGAGTGACACCAGGTCCAAAAACAACAGAAGGTGTGTTTCCCTATTAATGATGATTTGTGCGCGTTGATTCATTAGCTCTGGATTGTATCATGCCAAAATTTTAACACATACCATCATATTGACGTAACCTGCATCCGTGGCCCAAGGACTTGAGGCAATTATTGGATTTTGACCGGTGACTTCGCTAAATGACTTGGATAATTGACTCACAAATTCATGCTCCAATGGGACGTAGCTTTTTTCATAACCATTGGTTAGCACGATATTGGTTTTGTTTCATGCACCACATGTCATGTTCATGGTGAAATGATGAATAATTGCAAAAATAAAAACATACCCAGGCACCCAACTTGCACCAATAAACTCCAATTTACAAGGATAAGTAGAGAAGTGCTCCTTATCGAGTTCAGGAATTGTCTTGAAAACCAAATCATGCAACACTTGTTTAGCATCTTCCACAGTTTCATAATTTGGAATCACTCCAAATCTTCCTTCAATGACAGTAAAGTCAGGTACAGAGCTAGGCCATTCACCTGTTGTTTCAATGCACAACAATTTTCAAAAATGATAAAATTATTAAATCCAAGCGAGAATAGCAGCCCAACGAAATGTTGAGAACAATGATTGAACCACTGCCGTACATACCTCCTCTAATTACTCCAACATTGATTGGAACTGGAATTGTAATATTTTCGAAAAGCTTATTCTTGAGAACATTTCGAATGAGATCTGTTCTTTCGTCTTCCAACTTTTTGATTGCATTCAAAACAATTTGTGCCTTCTCTGAGAATGATGAAAATTGCATATAGCACGAAATTATAACGTCAGTAACGAGAAGTATGGACATGTCAACACTTACCAATAGCACTAATTCCATCATATCTTGTACCACCGTGTGCACTCTTTCCATAGACTGTAATTCTAAACCACAAAGATCCTTGTTGTTGTGGGAAGATTAAGAAATTCGATGGTTCTGGGAAAATACCTGCATCTGCATGTCCATAACCACGCAAAATGGCACTCACAGTACCAGCACCACCACTCTCTTCCTCAACGACACTGTGAACAATAATTTTACCTTTCATATTAGTAATTCCGAGAGATTTTTGAATGGCTTCAATGGCCAACAAACCAGCGTACAAGCCACCTTTCATATCGGTAGTACCACGTCCATAAATTTTGGAATCATTAATATGACCACTGAATGGATTTTCCAAAAACCAAGCCTTTGGATCACCGACTGGAACCACATCAATATGTCCATTGATAATGAGAGATTTGTAAGGCTTAAACTTGGTTGCAGCGTTTTGAATGGCTCCTTCTTGAGAAGTCTCTACTAAATCTTCTGGAGCACTTCCATCCAAGACTCCAACCACAATCGGACTCTTCTTTAACGACTCAAAATTACGAGGCGTATTAAAGAATTTACTATTTTCGAGTTCTACCTTTTGTTGATCCATGGTCCAAATATCTACCTTGTTGAAATGGAGTTCTTCCTTCAAATACTTGGCAATATCCAGCTGAATATCTTTTTCATGTTCGGGGAGTGAAGGATATCGGACCCATCGTTGAAATGTTTCCAAATTCTTTACATCGGAACGATGTTGTTGTAAAAAGTTTTTAATCTTTTGAGAGACTGGAAGAGTTTCAGAATGAGCAGCAATTCCATGATGATGATGATTCATCATGAGGATGATCATTATGGCCGCTATGATGAGTGTAAGCTGAGGCCTACCTTGTTTCTTTAACATTTTTTTCAATTCTCTTTTCAAGTTCATCAGGGACGACAAGGCCTTCAATAATTCTTCTTTTAAAATTTTAACAAGGCACAGGCCAATATTTGAAGGTCATCGTTGATCACTGAACAATAACTTGCATCCACGTATTTCTGCCTTTTGCAAGATCATCTTGTCTAAATACAAGCATTTGTTTACAGTTTTTCTATTAATTTTTGGATGTATTTATTCAAACATATGCCTACTCTTTTTGTGTGTCACTCTTAATTTCGTACAGAATTGGGAGTTTTTTTGGAAATGTACAAACACAAGGACCTTCTTATTGCAATTGTTTTGAAAAATTGGTCACTTGATCGTGCAAAAGTGGTTCCATGATTCGTTTGGAAATTTCCTCAAGTTGTGTTTTCAACATGGATTTCAGTGAAGAGTGAGAGTCATCCCAAATCATTTGTGAATACACCTCTTTCAAAGTGTTAAATGCTACTGGTCTCACGTTGACTTGTCTATTGTTTGGATCAATATTGAACACTAAGAGTTGCAGAATTTTCTGTTGTTCTTCCAAATCTATAAAAGGTAATTCTTGTGAAAGTCTCTTTCTTAATTTCACATATTGCAACAAGGCACTCAACAAGGCATTGTTCATAGGAGGGGTTAAATATAAGGTTAAACGAGGTGCCAAGAATTGATGGAAAATCCATTCGAGTGCTTTCTTTCGCTCTTCATTTGAAACATTTGTTTTGGAAGATGGAACCAAGTAAGATAAAATGTGAATAATTTGGACAAGACATGCTTCTCTCTTATTCGATTTCAAATCTCGTTTCAGTTTTTCCTCATGATAGGTCTTGTCGTTGTTCACTCGTTCTGTTCTCTTTTCATTTGAATTTTCCGAACGAATTTCTTCTTCCTCTTCCTTTTCAATATTTTGCATCTCCTCTAAGAAGGTTGTTTTTGCTTGCTCATAAAATTCTTGTGAAATGAAATGAGTAGTGAAATGTAAAGTTTTCACTGCAGAATGGAACGCTTTCAATGCTTCACACTTGTAATCGAGATCTTTCTTTTTACATTCTTTCAGTAACAATTCAAGAATTTTCATTTCTTGTTGATTGCTGGTGGACAATGATTGATCTTCCTTTGAAACAAAGGTTTCACAAATACTTCCAAGCGCTTTCAACAAGACAGTTTTTCCTTCCCATACTCTTCCTACAATGGAATTCAACAAGGCATTAATCATTCGTTCTCTTTCACCCTGTTTCTCATTCAACAATACTCCCAATGAAGATGAAACTTCTGCGAGGGCACTACCGCCTTGTCTTTTCAACTCCCAAGTGGGATGATCCAACAGAGCGATACATTTATCGACCACAACCTTAATATGCAGTTCTAAAGTGTTTTTCACAGAAGTATTGGTACATTCTTCCCATACAGTTTCCCACATTTTTTCACTCGTTCACTTTTATCATGTCTTGCAATGAACATGATAGGAAGAGCAATATCGTAAAACTTTTTAAGGAGAATGGGGCAATTTTTGCTAATTTGTTCCAATATCATGGCACTAATCAATCGCAATTCATCCGCAGAAGATCGTGACATTTCATTTTCATGACTTTGGCTCATGACTCCTTCTTCTTGAGTGTAGAGTGCAAGAATTTCTTGTAACACTCGCTTTCCTTCGGATGCTTTACCATTCTTCACAACTTGAGACAAAGCAGTGGCAAGTTCTTTACGCTCTGCGATGGATTCTGACTGAAGTATGGCGCTCATAATGGCAGCATCTATTTCATTCACATAGTCTTTCAGGAATCTTCCTTGGAATTTTCCTAAATGAGAAATAAATTTAGCACAATGGGCACGTGTTTGTAGTCCAACTCCAAGTTGTAAAATTTCTAATAAACTTGGAACTAATTGTTGCAGGACACTTTCGTCAATGTGTCGTTCACAATCCATGATAATTTCTGATAATGGACCACTTCTAGACATTGCAGACAATCTCAATGATTCCAATTGCTCCACTGAAATACCATATCTTTCGGCATTCATTTGCAAATAATTAAACTCAGCCGGTTCCAAAACAGACATTTGTTGAAGGATGGTCGATATAATGTCATAAATGTGCGGCTTGATATACTGTACACTGACATGAACAACTTCTTTAAGTGTGGAAAGACTCACATAAACAACATCCTTAAATGGAAAGAGCAAACCTTCATGCAGTAGAAGAGGAATTACGATAGACAAAGCTCGACTCACATTTTCTCTCTTGCTTGTATAGGTTGGATTGCATGATTTGATGGCAAATGCACTCAATCTTTGTAATGCACTATTGGCAGCTTTTCTGCATGTATCTTTGATGTCATCAGTTACTCTCCAAACTTTTTGAAAGCACTCCTTAATGTAGGGAGCCATTTCTTCAAAGGTTTTTGCGCTTCCTCCTCCAAACAGATCACAAACTGCATAGCAACAGGCTTCTCGTATTCTCCACAATTCCTGATTTAATCCATTCAATATTTCTCTCATAATTCTGGGCAAATACTTGGACGTAATCATATTCTGTTTGGTTTTGTCAGTTTCATTTTGTCCAAACAAAGACTTCCACATTTCTTTCATTGAGCTGCTAATTGCAGGATTTGGATCAAATAAGAAACGATACAATTTAGGAACTAATTGAGGCATTGCTTTTTCAAACTCTTCATTGCTTAAACTGTCACCGGTCACGCTGCTTAAAATTGAAGAAATTGAAAAGGCATACGCCTTCTTGGCATTCCAAATTGCGTTATGATTAGAAACAGCCAACAATTGATATATCATTTCTGGTCTTCCAATATCAGTAGCCGCATCAACAAGTTCCTTGTAGGTTGATAGTGTTGGAGCGTTCTTTCCTCCCTTCTGATGTTCTTCACCTGCAGGGAACAATACAAGCTCTTCTGTGTCTTGGACTGTATTTTGTGGCTTCTTATTTCCAATAAGGAATGTCATGAGAGAAGAAACAAGTGCTTTTCGATCCGAAGGATCAGCCATTTCATACACGTAACCAAGACCTCGTCCAGCTACTTCAGACGTCACCTCGTTGTTTTCGGTCACTAGCAGTGAGAATGCTTTTTGAACCTCTTTAATGTACTTTCTAAAGAACTCATTGTTCACACCGCTATATCTTGTCACAGAAAGAAGCCAAATACTGGATGCTTGACGAACGATTTTTTTCGGATTCAATACGCATTCTCTGACCAGTCTTGTTAGAACATATCTCATTCTAGAGTCATAGTGTTCGTTTTCTTCTTGTTCTGATGTGAACTGTTGCTTCATCTTGTAAATTTCATAATAACTATCAGAATGTGAAAGAGTGCAATATTTGAGACCTCCTGACATGAGTGAAAGTGCTTCTCCAACAGTAAATGAAATGTTTTCATCTATGGAAACTTGTGGAGTTGCCGATGAGGAAGTAGTTGTGCTAGAACTACTGCTACTTGATGAACCTCCAGTTCCCGTATTCGTTGAGGCAGATTTCACATTGTTCAATTCGAAAAGTTGAGAAATAAATGCTTCCAAGTGAGAAGTAACATTAGGATCATTTTGTGGTAAAGTTCCAATAGTTAAGCGACCCACTGCAGTGATCAACTTCTCGAGTATTTTCTCGTTTGAAATTGAAGCATTCTTTTGACGGGCAAGCGATGCATATTTTTCAATTCTTTTAACAAGTATTGATGTTAACTCATTCATGGATTTGATTTTTGGGTCCTCACTGGTAGATGTCGCGGTTGGAGATGGTGTTGTCTCACCCAAAGTTGTCGCTGTTTGTTGATTAATAAATTTCAATAAATAATGTTGCAAGGCTCCGCTATTTCCCATTTCACCCAATGCGTAGTAACAAGCTTGATGAAGTGGCTCTCTAACATTTGAAAGTGGAATAGTTGTAATAATGTCAAGGATGAGTTGGAAGGAATCAATCAGATAAGGCTCGTTGTGATCATTATAACTCAAGCAATAATTCAAACTGATCACATTTGCAACTGTGAGAATACTTCCCAATGCATTGGCTTCTCCTCTATGATCTGATAATGAAAATGATGTCAGTTGGCGTTGAATAAAGTCTCTCCACAACACAGTTAACTTTTCACACTGTTGAGTTTTGTTGGGATCTTGTCTCACGAAAATAAATAACAATGCAATAAACTTGGAGAAATGTTCTCTCGCAATTTCATCATAATTTCCAATCATGATATCGAAGAGGAATGGACCTCTGTCCTCTAATAGGAAACTAAATCTCCTTGAAATATGCTCGATGAATTCTTTTCGGTCCTTCAAGGACAGTAAAAGTTTTAGCAAAGTATCAGTAGCTTCACGCAAGAGATCTGTGGCATTAGATGTTGAGCCTGATTGCAGCAATATCTTGTCATCAAATGACTTTTCAATAATGTACAGGAATTTCTCAAAATCATCCTTTTCATTCTCATCGTTCATATTGTTGGATTGCGTAGACATATTTTGAATGAGTTGCAACATGGAAATATTTTGTTGTTTGGTCTCTTCTTTTAAACAATCAAAACAGAAATTGATCATGGCAGAATGTGCAGAAGGTGTGACAATCTTGTTTAAAGCAGGCATACTGGTACTCTTGGTGATGGATACGTCAAACTTGGCCATAAAGTCATAAATAAAGGTGACCATCGATTTGAAAGAGGGATATGTGAAATGTACAGTTTTGAACATGGGCAAGCTGTTGCTTTCTTCGGTGCTGTCAGAATTTGTATCGACATCCATGTCAGTATTCTTGTTATTCTCTTCATTTGATTTCTTTTGTAAGATCCAATGATCTAATTGCCTAAACTTGGTGAATTTTTCAATATCAGTTCCTTTCCCGCATTCCTCTCGGATTTGATGACTCTGATTGTCAGTCGACGATGTTGTTGAACCGAAACCACCAGCTGTACAAAACAAACACAAAAATCTTGAAATGACGTGGTCGAATGGGAACAAGTTATTGGCACATCTCAAAACAGCAGAAGTCACAGCTGTTCTAGCAGAGGGTGTCATTTTCTGATATTGTGATGTACCACCTCTCAATAGATCTGTAAGGCCAGTATTTCTCTCAACAATCCATTCATAAAACAAATTTTCGAACTGTTTTTTCAAGTCAGCAATCTCATTCTCAGGCTTATTCATGAACAAAACTTTGAAAGCGTGCGTTAAATGACTGAGTCCTTGCAACACAGCAACGCGAACATTTAAGTCTTCAAAGGCAAGAGCGTCGAAAAATCGTTCCACTAAATCAAAACGATCCAGAACAAAATTGGGAAATTTTCTGGTGAATGAACCGAGTGCAGTATACATGTTTTCCTTGAGAATGGTGATATCATTCAAGGAAAGAGCAGTAGTGTTGGAACCTGATGAGGACAATCTATTTACATTGGAAAGAATGGAACTAAAAACTTCAGAGGCATACTTGGGTTCAATCGTAATTCCTTCCTGAATGATCCACATGAAGAATTGCATACCGAAACCACGCAATTTCATCGAGGCATATTCATTAAATAATGAATCCATGAGAACGAGATGAGTTTCTGGGAAGTGGTTTGCGGCCTGGGTTGATTTACATAAGTAGGTCAAAATCTTGTATTTGAGTGGGAGGGAAGCTTGTGAAATACCGTTTGAAGAATCTCCTAGATAGAGCGCATAGAGTTTGTCGACGAGTGCTGACTCTTCAAAGTCGGGATTCAATTTCTTCAATAGAACGTCACATCTAGATCCGAGCTGGTCCGTTGACTCTTGTTGTGACATTCCAATCAATAATATTAAAAATTGTTGATTCTCTGAAAAGCATGTACTCTTTGTGATAAAGTCAATGAGTTGCATTTTCTTCGTTTGAACTTCTTGAGCATCCATGTTTTCCTTACTTCCAAGAATTCTCTTGATTTTCATCATATTCAATCCATTGGGTATGACCGATTGGAGAGTTCCTTGTGATTTTTGTGACGGCTTGAACATCATGAAATCTGTTGCAAAGTCTAAGAAAATATCAAGAGCTCCAGATTCATTATTTCGGATATCTTGAAATTTCTCAAGAGCATCTTCTTCTTTTTCAGGATATGAAATATGCCCCAAAGACTCTAAAATAAATCTCAAAAACATGGATTGATGTTGTCGATTCGAAAGAGAGATATCGCTTCCTGACACGTTCGAAGCAAGTAAAGGTAAAGCCTGGAAGAAGGATGGTAAATACTCATTGATCTCGGATGAGCTTAATTGCGGAAAGCCCATGTCCAAGTACATGACTGCAAAGTTCTTGATGAACGAATTAGATAATTCCTTTTGAAATAATTCCAAAATCTTGCCGAATGGTAATTTAATGGACGTTTCTAGTTTTACTCTCTTATTTACTGTATTACTCAACACTTCAATCACTTTGGTCCGAACACTATTATCGGGAAAAGCCAATAATGTTAATAACTGTGGCAAATGAGTATCTAACATGTTTTCAAGACTCTTTCCTCCATTTACTACTCCAATTTTCAATCCGATCTTTTCTACGATCGCCAAGACTTGCTTGGCTTGAGGTTGTTTGGCGGAGGAAGTGGATGATGATGAAGACATTTTTTTTGATTTCTGGATGATGATCTGAACTTATTAATAGCTTTCTTATTCCATAATGTTACTTCACTCAGAGACAGAAAGAATTTCAAATACTTTTAAGAATATTCAGGTTCTTGACGTTCAATAATTACTTTTTATTTGACGCATTTCATAAATCCCATGATGATTCTTTTGGGAAACGAAATTCATACAAAAGTTTGAACAAAAAAAATGAGACCACTACCGACGAAGAGATGGAAATTTTCTTTGACAAACTCACCAAGTACATTGGAAAGAATGTCAAACAACTCATCAATGATAAATATTCGTTCCGATTTCATAAAGATAAGGTGTTTTATTTGAGCAATCAAGTATTACAATTTGCAGAGAATATAACGTTTGAACGACTGAAAACCATGGGTGTGTGTTTCGGTAAATTCAGCAAATCGAAAAAGTTTAAACTGGAGATTACTTGTTTGGACTATGTGGCTCAATATGCCGAGTATAAAGTGTGGGTGAAACCTCAGGCGGAACTCTCCTTCCTGTACGGAAATCATATTTTGAAGACTGGTCTCGGAAAGATGACTGAAGACTGCCCACAATATCAAGGAGTTGTTGTTATGAATATGAATGATGTTCCGTTGGGATTTGGTGTTACAGCCAAATCTACGGAAGAGTGTAGATATGTAAAACCAACAGATATTGTTTGTTTCCATCAGGCCGATGTTGGTCAATATTTGAGAGATGAGGATACTTCTTCCATGTTTTAATCACGACTCTTTTCTCTAGCCTTATGATACCATCATCCATGGATGATGATGATGGATGTTCGTGGCATGTAGATCTCCATACTCATTTCCGAGTGTGATGGACGAGCAAATGCTACATACATCTCATCATGGTTTTCCATTACTATTTCCCTGACTCTTTTTTCCCACAACTTTTCACTACCACCCAAAGCTCAATAAACCTTTTACTTGTTTGAATCTCAGTTCAAAGTCAAGACTTGACACAAAATCTCATAAGAGTTTGGAAATTGATCAAACCAGAGACTTTTCGCCGAGTGCGTTTTTGAGAAGAACCTGACAAACAGTTTTGAACTTTTTTCAAGAAAAATGCAACACCACATTAAGGTCCATCGTCATGATGAAAACACAACGATCGTTGACAATGGTTATGATAACTTCTCAATGCTGTTAGAAGAGTTGGAAGAAGTTTTAGCGGAACATGTCTTTCAATTTCTCGATTTTAGAACCATCCAATGGTTGGAACAATGCGCAAAACCTTTCATGAATTGATTTGCAAGTATGATCGTACGATTTATTCCAAACTATTATTCAATACCTTGTTCAATGGAAATCTAAAGTTCCTGCCGATGGGCAATGATCATCCTCCTACACAACAACTCATCATGACTATTCTTCATGATGAATTATGTAAAACCATTTCCGATGAAAATATTCATCATCATGAACGACCTTTCCGAAATCTATTTAAGGAATGGATGCTCACGCCTTTCAGTTACAGCAACGGTTCTAATGTCTGTTTGTCCTATGAAACGTTTTTATTGATGGGAGGATCTGTGGACATTAGCTTTTTGCAACCATGTCGATTTCTCTGTGTTGTTTTTGAAAAGTGTTATCATGAATTGGATCCTGAATGTCAATTTTTAATTCACAAATTTATGATCATGTGTCATGTTTTACCTTTATTTTGGAAATGTCCAGTTGATCATAATCGTTGGATTGACGTTTCCTTCTCTAAAGAACTCGTTCCTTTCAAGTCTGTGATTCCAAGCTCATTTTCTATGAATTTCATTGACCGATTATATAATTGGATTGGAGAATTATTCACTGCATCAACAACTGCAACTACTGCTACTACTGATGAGACAATCTCAAGAACAGAATCATCATTGAAAATTCAACGTAAAATTCAGATTTTGCCAGGAGAGCTTTTTATTCACATGTGTGGTGATTTCCAAGCAATGAAACAAGCACATGGAATTCCAAAAGAATATCGAACCATTTTACAACCTATAAGAAACTATTACACCTCAGAAGAAATGACGATTGATTACAATTCCATCAATGAAGGTAATCAAATTTGTATCCAACGTCAGAATATTTGGACATTTTTACAAGATCGAGTGGATCTGTGTATGGAACAAAACCAGCCCTCCCAACAACATTTGCACCATTACGAAAAGAAAGTCTTGATATTGATAGTGAACATCCCACATATGATCATCTCATTCAATATGACTTTACCGCAATGATAGAAAATAATGAGCTATGGAATAATTATTGGAGATATGCCCAAGAATTTATTACCTATACTGTGTACAACACAAAAAGAAACCATTTTGTTGTCCTTAGCTCAAATCCTCAAGATTAAGGAATTCTTAATTAGCACAAGAAATGAGATTGTCACATAAAGGACAAGTGTTTTAATAAATTATGAGGAAATTTTCAAATTACTGGGAATGACCACAACACCTCTTAAAGGAACCTTTCACTCGTTCACTGAACCATTTCGAAAGTAAACAATACACAACACTATTGGCAAAGGCTCTGAGAGGACTCAATATGTGGTGAATACTTAAAACAATCAGGCCTGCCAAGTCCATGTCGTCATTGAAAGAATCAATGCCATGCTCAGCAACACGGACAATATAAATAATATCTGTGGCTAATCGATACACAATGACCCAAATGCCAAACAAAAAGAATGGAAGTGCATAAAATAGTAATTGTTTGAATAAATTCCTCTCCTTTTCTCGTTTCTTCTTTGCACTTGAAGTATTTTCCACAATGGTCGTGTCACGAAATAGTTTTTTAGTATCTGTATAAATCATAATTCTCAGAGCCACAGATCCAACTTCAATGGCAATATATATCAAATTCTTTACCATGTCAGGAATGATATTGGCATAAAAAACTCCTGCAGGTGTGGTGTTCACTCCCAAATACAATTCCTCAACAATGATCCACACCACGGCAAACATGGCAGGAATTCCCCATGAAATGAGACAGAATATTGTTTGAATCCACTTTTTACGTTGTTGCATTTTCATATATCTTCCTTTCGCTGAAAAGGGTTGTTGAACATGAGCATCATGATTTCCATATTCTTCTTCTGGTGTTCGTGGTGGTGTATTCACAGAATTCATATCCGAATTGGGTGACATTAATCGAGTCTTTTCAGTGTGTTGATGATCCTGATAGGGATCCATATTCGATTGGTCTCCCCCATTACCATAAGGAGTTGTTGAAGCACCATTCGTTCCATAATGAGAAACACTTTGATGATATTGAGAATCTAAACCAATGGATGATCTCTGATTGGATGACGAATAATTCGAAGATTGATCATCTGCCGAAGAACCTGAAGGCTTAATACTCTTAATCGTTTTGTAAATACACAAAGTAAGAAGTAACGAAAAGATACCACTACTAATGACAAACATTTCAGTAATCTCAGCCGTAATATAGATCGGAATTGAAAAATAGGGATCTAATTTCAGAGTTTGAGCTTTGGGTAAATCTTGAAAGAGAAAACCCTTGATCAATCTCAATGTATTGGTTGGGAAATAAAAGGCAGTAAACAGTAAATCTGAGATGATCATACACAAGATGCAGAAAGACGTTAGTTTGGTATAGAGATGTTTCTTAGAAGTGAGTGATTCAATGATACTCGGGTTTGAATTTTCAAATCGAGCCAACATGGCTTTCTCTTCCTTCTCTGCTTTCATATTCTTCTTACATAAATTAATGAGAACAAACAAACTGCATAGGAAACTGAACATGATCACGCAAATACTCAAAATATTGGCAATTTCTTCTGCTAATTGTAAGGAATCGGATTGGGGTTGTTGTTGTAGAGCTGTAAGAGAAATTCCATCATATTGGTTGTTTTGTTGTAGATAGTGTTGTTGTTGTGTGGATGAATTTGATGATGATTCTGGAAAATAATTTCAAAATTACTTGTTGTTCGTGAATGGTCGGCATGATGCTTCCCGATCAACATTTCCAAACCGTTTGCTATCATGTTGTTGAGAAGGGTACCAACTTCCGGAAGAACTTTTTGTGGTTGAAAGAAATCCATCCAAAAACGACGACAATGGAGATGAAGAAGAAGTGCCAGCGATGGACGAAGACATTTTTCTTGAATAACGAAAATCAACAAAACGACGTTAAAAATCTCAAATCATATGAAACCATATAATTGTGTGTGTACCCACTCATATGAGAAAATCTGAAAAGGAAGGTTGAATGAATATGGCTTGATGGGTTCAGTTCGATAAATGTTGTGACATGATCCTTATGAAATCAAAGGTGGAGGAGGAGATGAAATTTTCATGACACAACAACAACAAGAACAACGTGAGTCTACCACCAGTCACTCCTTTCACAAGCAATACTTTTGAAAATTTTGGCTTGTTCTGTCTGCGGTTTGTTGAATTGGAAATTTCAATCAATGGCTCTACACGAATAAGGTTGTTGTGGCATCGTTTGTAAAATTTCCCGAGTTCTTTTCAATAATTCTTGTTTGCTTTTTGTGAGTGTTGTGCCCTTTGATTTGATGGTTTCACAAGTTGATTCGGGCGTAGGGGGTGTGTTGTGATACATTTATCATTCATTTCCAAAACAAGTTGTGACACAAGTTCAAAACTTGGCAATCTTCTGAATTGCTTTTCAGTGACTTTACGCTATCCATTAATTTCCACATTTCCACAAATAATGCACATAAATGTTCTAATTGATGAAGCTCGTATTTGATCAAGTTCACTACTGCTTTTTTAAGACTCTTTTTGAATTCAATCTTGATCCAATACATGAAATTTTCCTCTCCTAGAAGTACATGGACCGAGTTTGTTTGTGACGATACAAGGCTGTGAAGGGCTATCAGGACAATATTTCTCAAATGTTTCAAAACATTCTCCTTAGCAAGGCCAATAAATATTCGGATTTTGCTGCTATTAGTTTGAAGAGTATATTTTGAGGAGCTCTAAATTGTAATGTTTCGAAGTTATTTAAAAGAGAATGAATTGGAAGGGAACTCTCGATAGTATTACACGTTTGAATAAAATTTGTCATCCATGAGATGACATCTTTGAACGGGCGATGTTGATGCCTCCTCCTCCAACATGTTCTCAATTCATTAATAATATTTTGATATTTTCCAAGTTCCAAAAAGCAATTCGAAGAGCTTGACGAATGATTGATCATAATTCTATTCATCAACATTTTTCCGACGTGGCACACAGTAACCACGCTCTTATCTTGTGTGACCATTTGAAACGGAACATTTTCATCTGTTGCAAAGGCTTTCTTTAATTCATTCCTTAAATAAACCCGATTGTTGGCCTTGCTCCAAGAACAAAAACAAGTACAGCTTGCTGAATCATCAGTACGGTCGTTGTGATCACACGAGGATTGGAAGTTGGAAATTGAATTTCTTCTTGATGTGGATGGATGGTTTGGCTTTCGAATTTCCTTCAAATTAATTTTAATACGCGATAGCGTGTCCATTGTTGTTGCAATGGAGTCCAGTAATTGATGACTCGATGTTTCCGAGCTGTGTGCGCCATAACATTCCGACGATGGCGCAACCAAGAGTTGGTTCAACAACTCTTCAAAAGGACATGCAGGCATTTTTTAAACACAAATATTGAACGGACGTTTTTGGAGGGAATTTTAATCGTTTTTTTCCCGCCTTCAAATACAATCCAAAATAATATCCAAAAAAATTACTAACACACCTCCGCAGCCGATCGTGTTATGATACGAACCTACAAATAGACAAGTAAATTATTGAACAATCAGCAATGAGTGGAATTGAATTACCGAATGTCTTTGCCAATACATCTACCCCACGAAGAAAGGATAAATCAAAATCTTTGGACTCACTTCTGGAGGAGTCTCCGAGTAGCTCAGATACATCATCGTCTTCATCACCTGGTGCAAGCAGTAGTAGTGGAGGTGAGGAATACATGATGTCTCCTTCTAAACCCTCTCCAATTATTATTGATCTAACAAGTTGTGTATGTTTTTCATTCGAGATTCAAGCCAATTGACAAGTTGTTACAACTATCTTATTTGATCTGTTTTGACATGAAATGTTGCATGACCAGAAATACAATGTTGTAAGAGAAGCAGCCTTAGCAAATGGTTGGAAAATTCGAAAACCAACAAGCAATGCTAAAGATTTCACAGTATTTTGGATGGACCAATCGAGTGCTCCTGACCGTATCATGAAATTGAGAACCTTTCAAAAGATTAATCACTTCCCTGCAATGGGTGGTATTTGCAGAAAAATTCCGTTAGCACGAAATATGAAACGACTTCGAAAAGCATTCCCAGAGGACTTCTCGTTTCTTCCTCATACTTGGGTGTTACCTCAAGAGTAAGTATTTCTGATGATGACTACTCTCAAAGAAGGTTTCCAATTCATACATACCAATAGATACTTTAAATTCAAGAATAGCAAGAAAATTATTGGAAAAACTTACATTATCAAGCCCACCGCAGGCTGTCAAGGAAAAGGCATTGTGTTAACACAAGACCCAACGGATGCTGAGCGATACGGAGATTGTGTCGTTCAGCTCTATGTGGATAGACCTTTTCTTATTGATGGCTACAAGTTTGATTTGAGAGTATATGCCCTCGTTCTCAGTGTGGATCCTCTCAAAATATTCATGTATAAGGATGGACTTGTGAGAATTTGCACCGAAAAATATAAGCACCCTCCAGCTTGAATATCAAAACCGATTGCATGCACTTGACCAATTACAGTGTAAATAAGAAGAGTGATTGCTTTGAGTATGATCCCAATAATTTTTCAGTCGGCAGTAAGAGAGATTTCAACTTTTTGAACAAGTATCTCGAATCACAAGGTCACAGTCCAGACAAGGTGTGGGACAGTATTGGGGATATCATTATCAAAACCGTTCTCACTATTTATCCTCAATTGTTGCACCAGTATAGAACTTCTCTAACTCCCAAACATGGAGACTTTGTCTGCTTTGAAATTCTCGGTTTTGACATTTTGCTCGATGAACATATCAAACCATGGCTGTTGGAAGTCAATCATTCTCCCTCATTCAATACAGACACTCCTCTGGATAAGCATGTCAAGTTAAATTACTCACAGAAACCATGAAAATGTTGGCCATCAATCCCAATGAGAGGATTATTGGGATGAAGATTGAAAAAGCCATGTCTCGAGAGCGAATTACAGGTCACTACAGCAATGATGTTGAGAAGATTGTAGAAAATATGCCCTCTCGAGAGGAAATCATCACTACTCATACCAAAATCGAAGATGAGATCATGTCCAAAGGAAAGTACAAACGAATTTATCCAACCTCAACCACCACTGCTCAATACTCGAAATTCATTGAGAAGGCAAGCCAAGAATTCACATCTGCCCAATCCCATTTCATGACAAGTTCTGCACTCAACAAACAAGTTTCACTCAGTAATGTTTCAAATAATATTAATTCGAATCATCTTCACTCACGTATTACACATGATAGATCCAAGTCGGCGTCAGAAGTTGAAGGAAGAGGAAGAGCAAGATCAAACTCCTCGAGCAGTACCAGAGGAGGAACAGGCGACAAGCAACAAAACAGAGGAAGTACAAAACTTCCCCTAATACGAGTCAAATCAAGCAACAAGATTCCTCCCAAATCAGCCTCTGAACAATCAAGTCGATGGTTAGAGAAACGGAAAAGTGCTCAGAACAGGCCCAGCTTCAAACTAGCAACCAAAACGCTCAACTTTCCATCTGTGTTTGATCACGCGCTCTTCCCAGAAGACGAAACAGAACATAATCCTTTGCTTGACGAAGAAGAGGCAAAGGTGTTGGAGCTCTTAGCTGAATCCAACAATCTGCGAAAGAAATTTCAAATACTCACAAATGCCAATAAACATTGGAGTCCGTAATTACGGATATTCTTGGTAGCCAAAATGAATACGAATACATTTCGTGAATAGTGGAATGTACTATTCAATCATACATGCAATTGTTAATTGTTGTAGTTGAATGAGACATCGTACGATGAGAATTAAGGTAATTCCTTAATCCATGAATTTGAAAAAATGTTTGAAAACCTCTTTCTCTGTTTTGGTGTTGCAACGAAATCAAACCACTCTATCAACAATTTTTCATCAGCGGAACGAGGAAGGTCCAAGTCTGGTCATCCTCTTCTTCCATGAAAAAGAAGCCCTCAGGAGGAGCAGCAGTCGTCCAACATCATTCCGAGTTGAGAAATACCAAAGACCCCAATAGTTTCTCATCATCTATTTCTTCACTCAAATCCGAGAGTGGAGAAGAGCCAAAATATATAGTAGCATCGCTGGAAGACCTCAATGAAGAGGACTACCATACCGATTATGATGCACCACATTCAACAAAATATGGGCATCAGCACTATCGGGAGAAACAGTCAGCCTTAGATCAAAAAATTCGGAAGAAAACGGTTCAAAAAAGACAAAGCGTGTTGGTGAGTCATGGATCCATTTCAATATTGTGTAAGGAAGGAACCATCGATCCTCTCACTCCAACGACTATAGAATATACAGTAAGTAGAAGAAAGTTGCTTTCTTCAACATCTCAACTGCTTACCTCATTATTAATATGGAAATTACGCATTCATGATGAAATGCTTCTTCACATGCTCCTGTTAACACAGCTTCCACAAGGAAAATTCTACCTTCGTCTTGACAACAAATCAAAAAAGAAAGCAGCTAAAATTCAATTGGAGTTGAAAGTATTCAAGAAAAAGAGCTCTGATGAAGCCAACTTGGATACTCCATCCCTCATTACTACCACACACTCCACTTCAGGAAAATCCATAACCTCAACACCTTCTCAAAATAATATCAATGACGTGTACATTCATCACATTCTTGAATCAGATGTTTCAGAAATATTTGCATTCACAACTGCACATGCAAACAATAGTATGTTCCTCTCCATCAATTCTATACATGTATTTTCAGCGCCCAAGTTTTTTCTTCAATTGTTTCAAGATTTAGAATTAGAGAAAATTGCTGAAGACCAATTTCAAGTGGTGTCACATGACAATAAGGCAATTCATTTAGATGAAATAACTCCATCTGCTCAAGAAGATCTTCCTCCTTTGGATGGAGAAGAGAGAGTGAATACTTCAAATGGTGATAAGAATGATACGAACTTTGAAAAAGCAAGTCCTGATGTAAAAACTCCGGATCAGTCTATAGACTGTACCAAAGACAGGTCTGCCACGGATAGTGTTGATCAAAATTCTCCAACTCTTATGACTGGCACGTCCCAAAGTAGTGCAAATACAGCCGACAATTCTCAAAATGTCACAACAACAAGCGCTCAAGAACAAACATGCAATGCTCAAGAGAGTAAGAGCGCCACTCCTGTTCGTAAAACCTTTCATATTAAAAATTTAAAGAGTAGTGGAGGCAAAGAAATCAGTCATTATATTAGAAGAGCTGTTGGAAAAACGCAAAGTATTGACATTGATAATTTCCACATTGACATTTCTAGTGAAATAAGTATAGGAAGTGACGAAGAAGAAGATAATTTTGAAGATTGTAACTGAGAGAATTCAAATAATTATATTACTGGTTAGAAACGATTATGTACTTGTGTTGTTCAAATCATTGACAAGTCAGTAATAGTTAGTGGGAACAGCTCATAATCAAACATACCAAAATTTGATTAAACTCGTGTGAAAAGTGTCTCGCAAATGCTACTCAAAAGTTACTGCTTGATAGCCGACTTTTTCACAGGTCTATGTTTTCGTTGCCGTTCTTCTGGTAATTTCATAATTTGTGAATGAAGATCTTTAACAACTGTTGTGTCTAACCGCTCTTGATAGGAAAGAGCTTTTTCTAAATTCTTTTTGTGTTTATCCTTTTGCTTTTTGGATTGAATTTTTTGAATACCTTTTTTCTTTGCCAATTGTGATGTGACTACACTTGCACTGTCATCGTCATCATAGTAATTCACCTGTTCTCCTAGAGAAGTCATTGACGATAATTGATTGGCAATGGAATCCAATGTTTGTTGAAAATCATTGGCGTTTTGTGGAATTTTCTTGTCGACCTCAACTTCGGTGTTGGTTTTGGATGCTTGTTTCTTTTCTTTTTGTTTTAATTTTTGCTTAATTTTCTTCTCTGTGAAAGCAATCAAAGTTTTTTTACACATTCATTAGAACAAACGTTTTCAATCATAATGATAATTCGATACAAATAGTTGTATCATTCAATTCATCATCAATCCCGAAAGACATCCGTTGTTCACATTTTTTCAACAAGATCATCATCGGTTTGTCACAACAATTCAATCCAAAACAAACGTACTTGATGCGGGCATTTTTTTCAAATTACTTTTTGAACTACCCAAGCCAATGACGATTCAATTGAGGTAGAGAAACAATTCGTGCTTAGATTTAATAGAAACAACAACAACAAGTTAACCAAAAATTGAGATATTGATCAATTGTTAATAAATACAGTTGGGTAGAAAATGATTCCTTTTTTGAACCTCCAATAACATTTAGGGTGAGTCGTGTCTTGCATGTGTCAAACACCTTTAATAAACATCCCAGTAAGCATATAAATGTTTGTTGCTGAATCAACCAATCCGTGAGAATTGTGCAGAGCATGAAAGATGACATACACAATGCAAAAAGTTACAGTAAGAAGAAACGGAAAATATATTCACCACTAAAGAATACACACCATACAAGCAATAGCAGTACTATCCATCTGTTGAATTTTCAATGATTCCGATAAATTGTTATGACAACACGATTCAAATAAATCCAAATTGAAAACATGATGCTACTAACCATACTAACCATCATCATCGTTTGATCCAAAAACTGTTAAAAGTTGCCCTAAAGCCGCACCGTTTGCCATATTTCTAATGGTTATATTTCTAGAGGAAGAATTTCTGGCGTTGCGAAATGATTTCAAAAAGTTGTCCCGAGAGTGAATTTTCATCCCAATCACCATCGTAGTAATAAAGTTTTAACCATGAAAGCGCAGAGTATCAACAATTTTCATAGAATTACATCCATCACGATGAAACAATAATAATATAAAATATATACCTTGAAGAGGAAGAAGAGGAAACAGTGCTAAACAAAGTCATCTCACTTGAACCATATAATTTCATCACTGAACTTGTACTAGAGAACATTCTAGTAGATGAAGCTCTACCTGTTGCAGAGGAAGTAGAAATCAAAGCCGAAGCTCGTTTGGCAATCAGTCTCATGTTGTTTCCTCGCATCATCGTATTAAGAAATTTTTTATTTATTATTTTCAAATATTTACAATTGCTGGGAATCGAATTTCTTCTTGCGAAGATTTGATAGCACTGGTTTCTTTTATGGAATTCACAAGGAGAAGTAATTCATGACATCAATATATTGATCATTAATAATCTCAACTAGATTCCTCATCTTCATGACCTTTCACAAAGAAGCATTAGAAAAAATTGCCAAACGTAAACAAACCTGCTTATTAATCAGCCTCATACAGACACAACATGAATCAACCACCAAATCAGAATGTTCCTCCAGAGATTACACCTGAAATGTTTAAACAACTGGAGAAGAAGTTTATTCCGAGAATTATTCTGAAAACTGGAGCTTATGGATTCACTTTAGCGACCATACTACTAGGAAGCTTTTATGCGTTGAACGCATTAACTAGAGAGGATTACCAATATTTGGACACTGTTTCGGTAGGTTTGATGTCTTTCTTAGAGTATATATAATGATGAGACAATTATTGTTTGGAAACATACGATTCGAAAAATTAATTCATTATTAATTATTGGATGATGGATAACCATTTATTAATTATACATCTCGTACACACTCGGAACGTGTTTGCATTGTGCACATCAAAATAGTATCATAGAGACATCAAGATTAAAGAATTCAAACAAAAGTATTTCCAACATCATCCCGGGCTCATTCCAACACCACACAAGATGAATCAATTCATTGAAAAGATCAAGGAAGGAGAGCTTCCAAAACAACCATCAGAATCCAATCAAGAACAAACCAAAGAAAAGTAGATGTTATTGATGGGAATTTTCGGGAATTTGAATAGAAGATGAAGGTGTATTACCCATTTCAAACAAACTATTCCAACACGGATAATGATATCATTTGCAATAATCATGGATCAATCATTGAGAATACACCACATATCCTGACGAGCTCGGAATTGTGTTGTATGCAGCGTTGTTGAACAGCAACAATAAAAATTCAAAAAAGAAAAATACAACAACAACAATACCGATACAATGCCTTCTGTCAAGATTCAAGAAGTTACATCCACTGAGAAGACACTCCGTATTGCTGCTCACTCACACATTACGGGTATGTACAATTCAAAATTAATTGGCAAGAATGATTTTTGTCTGATTTGGTAATTTCATTATGTTCCTTTGAATGGATGATATCACAAGGCCTCGGATTGGATCCAACAACTGGAGCAGTTGCCAGTAACGAAGCTGGAGGCTTAGTTGGCCAAAACAGTGCCAGAGAAGCTGCAGGAGTTGTCGTTGATTTAATCAAGTCTAAAAAGATGGCTGGTCGAGCATTACTATTGGCTGGTCCTCCAGGAACAGGTATGTTTTTTCAATGTTTAGTTGTATCATGACACATTTGAAAATTACATTCGGATTTTGCTTGTTTCGAAACTTTGACATCCTTTTGAATTTATACATTAAAAATTCAACAACACCAATGAATGGAATTTGTGAAACTTTCATTCTACACACAGGTAAAACTGCAATTTCTCTTGCCATTTCACAAGAATTGGGAAAGAAAGTTCCTTTCTGCCCAATGGTAGGATCTGAAGTATACTCGTCCGAAGTCAAGAAAACTGAAATTCTCATGGAAAACTTTAGAAGAAGTATCGGAATTAGAATCAAAGAACAAAAAGAAGTCTATGAAGGAGTTGTGATTCAATTGACACCCGAGGAAGCTGAGGATGAACTTTCTACAAGCTATGGAAGCAAAGTGATTAAACATGTTGTAATGGGATTAAAGACTACTAAAGGAACAAAAACTCTAAGGTTGGATCCATCAATTTATGAATCAATTCAAAAAGAAAAGGTTCAAATTGGTGACGTTATATACATTGAAGCTAACAGCGGTGCAGTGAAGAGAGTTGGCCGATCTGATGAATATATTTCTGAACATGACTTGGAAGCTGAAGAATACGTGCCAATACCAAAAGGTGATGTTCACAAGAAGAAGGAAGTTGTTCAAGATGTTACATTACACGATTTGGATGTTGCCAATGCTAGACCACAGGGTGGTCACGACATGTTTAGCATTATGAATAGCATGATGAAACCAAAGAAAACAGAAATTACTGAAAAATTGAGAACTGAAGTCAACAGAATTGTCAACAAGTATATTGATCAAGGCGTTGCTGAATTAGTGCCTGGAGTGTTATTTATTGATGAAGTTCACATGCTTGATATTGAATGTTTCACATATCTTAACAGAGCTTTGGAATCTACTCTTGCTCCAATCGTAATTTTTGCAACAAATCGAGCTAATTGTAAGTTAGAGGTACAGAAATTGTGTCTCCACACGGAATTCCAGTTGACTTGCTCGATCGATTGTTAATTATTAAGACATCTCCATATAGACTCCAGGAAATTGTCCAAATTATTGCTCTCAGAGCCAAGACTGAAGGCATTCAATTGGCACCAGGCTCTTTGGAAAAGCTAGGAGAAATTGGTGACAAATCATCTCTAAGATATGCTGTTCAATTATTAACTCCAGCCAATATTTTGAGCAAGACAAATGGAAGAGAAGAGGTCACAGCTGAGGATGTTGAAGAAGTGCACGACATGTTCTTTGACGCCAAGACAAGTGCTGCTCACTTGAGTGAACACGGATCTCAATACATTGATCATGAGAAATAAATATTCAATGCTCAATTCCACGACACTGTTATGAAAAACTGATTGCAACCTCTCAGAAGAAAGGATTCAATCTCTCAATGCAAAAGACCCCAATCCGGTTGCAATTTTTTTGCGACAGCTGAATTCTTCAACATCAAGGAATTAACGTTCTTCAAATTCCAAACTTGGTATCCACACATGAAATTCTACATCTACAACAGCTACAACTGCAGTCGATTCCCAGTTCTCATCAAAGAGGCTGAAGTATTGAAAAGATCTTCAACGTTGAAATTCGACGATGTCAAGGCCGTAGTTTCTATTGCCTTGGGTTGAATCATTTGGGATCACACACAACGATGTCTTGGTTTCTGTCATGGACATGGCATCCAACAGCACCATTGTAGATGGACAATCATGTCAAGGAATTAACAACGTCGAAGTTATCATCAATTTGAGTCCAACGTTTTACATTAATAAACATTGATAAACATTTATTTTGCACATGATCACACGAATTCCTTCATTCTATTTGAAAGTATAGTCGTACCTGCACACATTAGGACAGTTGTGCTCCTACTAGAAGCATGCCTGGAATGTGATAAGCCAAGATCTTCCCAATCACAATCCATCTTTCACTCCAATCGTTGTGCCACAATTGATTATCAAGCCTCTTCGGCAAATAGATCTATTTGGTGCCACATACTTTTGATACTGCGGTAACACTAGAATTCCCAACCACAACTCCACTATGACACAAATTACCACAAAGTAATAGTGATCAATCCACACCATTAATTTCATTCCAACACAACACCAATACGTTCTCTAGCTTTCGTATTGCCCATAGAGCTTGCACGCCGTAACAATGCTGTTGCTTGTTCTTGTTGATTTCTTCTTTCCAGAATGGTTGCAAGATTGTACATGGCATTGTCACTTCCCAACTCGGATCCTCGTCGGAACCATTCGATTGCTTTCTGTTCATCCCTATGTAGACCTTCGCAACCATCTTCATACAGAATTCCTAAATTATTGCAGCTTTCAGCATCTCCATTAAGCGCTGCCTTATAATAAAACGATGCTGCTTCCTTCTTGTTGGCTGGAATGGGTTCATACTTGCCCGAATAGAGAACATCAGCCACAATCCTCTGAGATTTGACATGTCCCAATGTAGCAGCTCTGTAGAAGAATTTGAAAGCAATCGTAATGTCAGCAGTCACACCTAATCCTAACCTGTACATGTTTCCAATATTATACATGGCATCCACACTGCCTCGATCTGAGGCTTCGTGCAACAAATCCAATGCTTGGTCATATTGTTTCTGTAACAATTTGATGTATCCCAAATTATTCAAACCGTTAATATTACCAAGTCTCGCAGATTTCTCGTAACAAATAGTGGCCTTTGCATAGTCACGAACCACTCCTTTTCCTTCTTCGTAGGCTATTCCCAAATTATTAAGAGCATACACATTTCCCTTGTCAGCACTTTGCGTAAAGAGTTCGACAGCTTTATCCGGGGCTTCCTCAACTCCCAATCCTTTGTAGTACATGACACCCAGCTCGTTTTGTGCTTTGGCATAATTTCTTTCACATGCCTTTTTTAGAAGCCATGCTGCTTTCTTTTGATTCTTTTCGACACCCTTTCCTTGCAAAAGAAGAGCAGCATAGTTGGTCATACCATCCAAATGAGCCATATGAGAAGATCGTAAGTAAAACTTGGCAGCTGTTTCAAAATTTTGTTCCACAATGAAACCAGTCTCGTAGAAAATTCCCATTTGATTCAGAGCGTCGGGGTAGTCCTGAGATGCTGATTTAAGAATCCATTTAACACCAAGTCGAGAATCCTTTTCAACTCCAACACCATCAATGAGCATGGATCCAACAATGTATTGTGACCGTGCCTCTTCCAATCGTGCTGCATGTAAATAGAGTCGATAAGCCATCTCAAAATTCTGCGTCACACCATGGCCCATGTAAAATCTGTCAGCTGCCAAAGCAAGATTATTCTTGTCATCAAGGTCAAAAATATCAATATCTGGATATCCTGACACAATTCCTAATTTATGGACGTTGGAATAGGCAGTTTGTGCCTTGAAATAGGTAATGCTCACTCCTAACACGGTCGTCACATTGTCTAGTTCTTCTGTGAGCTTTTTTGCCTTCTTTGAGAATCTTATATCTACAAACCATTTACATCGTTGAATTTTGGAAAGGAGGGTGTATACTTTTGTTAATTGTTGATAGAGTAACTGGAGAGCTTTTCCTATTTGTTTGTCGTTCGATTGTTTAATTAAATCTCTTCCCCAGTGTGTCACCTCATCCTATACATGTGTTGTTCATGTTGGTTATTGTAAGTCAGAACAATTTCGCATTCTCTACTCACCTCGATATGCAGCAGCCGAATATGAATCACATTCCCATTTTTCTTCAATTTTGAGTCTTTCAATGCCTCACTAACGCTCACAATTTTCTTGACAAACTCCAGTAACTCGTCAAATTCTATCAAAGGCCCGCCCAACAACGGAGATTTCGGCTCACTATTCACTTTTGATTGTTGTTGTTCATGCAGAGTTGGTATTAGAGGATGAGCGACTTTTGGTGTATTCTCTAAATTCATTTGCGTGCCACCAACATCACTAATAATATCCAATCGAGATCGATTAGACGATCCAGTAGGTTGTTCCACACCATGATGTTGCATTTGTCGTGATGAGTGACTTGAGATTAATGAATGTTGCGGCATCATTGACGAAGCGTTACTCGACGAAGGTACACCTTGTTGTTGTTGCGGTGAGGGTGTACCTTGATTCCGAGCTGCATTATTAGCTGCTCCATTGCTACTATTCATATTAGCACTATTATTTCGGGTTGCTGTTGTCGTAGCAGGAGGTCCCTCCAACACTTCATGGCCCTCCTTAAACGTTACATTACTGCTGCCTCTGGATCGAGTCTTTACATCCCGCATGGATGAAACCAATGCCGATGCTGGCCTCGTCGATGAATTTTCATTCTGTGTTCTCTGATGTTGTTGTTGCTGATGACCAGCCTTACTATCTCTCTCATTCCGAGTCGAGGTTGCATGCGATGTTATGGCGCCGATGGAGGACATTTTTTGTTTCTGTAACGAATTATTTTTTGGAGTTTTCTTTGGGCGCCAAATTTGTTTCCATCATGCGATTGGGACAGAGGGTGATTGGCGCATATTCATTTTGGAGAAGGTTGAATACTTAATTGTTTTTCACACAAACACACACATTCGTGTGAAGTAAGCATGAGCGATTGAAGGATTATCTCTGCTTGCCCATTCATCATCATTGAAAATTATTCCAGACATTATGGCAACTACAGTCCATAAACATCTTCTCTCCAAGCATCGAATTCTAATTGAATGTCATGCAAAGATTTGTCACATTCGAGAATTAATTGTGTTGTGCTCTTGTCTGATTTAGTGTCGATCAACACGCTTTCAAAAAGTGGCTGCTTGAAGAGTTTGGGAGTAGAGCCAATTTCATCTTGTTCTTCATGTGATGTGATCATTTCTTCACAGCCATCATCACCATTCAAAGTTTCTTTGGTCTTGACTTTTAGAGAGTCTGACAATAGAAAGAAAGGTATGTTGAACGCCTCTGCAATAGTATGAAGCATGCAAGTTCCAGTTTTGTTTGAAATGATCAAGCGATGGTCATCGTGCATGTGAATAGAGTCTGAGCCCACTACCATCGCATCAATTACATGGTTTCGACATAGATACCCAACAGATGCCTCAGTGCATACTTGAACCTTAATTTTGCACTTGTTGGATGAGTGGCTAGAGATTTCAGTCGCATACTGTAGCAGTTCTTTTGCAGTATTGTAACCTTCATTTTCAGGTCGAGATTCTGTGACGAATATTGTTAATTCAAATTCATCCAATTTGCTACAACAATGTGCCATGAGCTGATGAAGAGAGAGTAATGTATTGCTGCTCCAGCTGTGTGTCAAGATTGTTAATTTGGACATGGGATTGATCGTTTGCTGGATGGCATCAAGGAACCTGGTAGAGATCTTGGTTGAGTTCTCCTTGATTTGATTGAGACTTTGTTCAATTTTGATTTCCATGTTTGTGATCCACTCTGTCAATGACCGCGCTTTAAGTATCTTCTTCAGGGCGTTAAGCTGATTATTCTCTTGTGCAGTAGTTGCCTTTGAGTATCGAAAATAGATTGTTTTGTGAAATGTCATTATAGCTAAATTACCTGTGGACGGCATTTCCTTTCTGCAGTGATCCAAATGCCATACCAAGTCTCTGAGCTTTTCATAAATGTAAAGTGCCACAACAAGTTCGTGATTTTCTTCAGCCTCTTTGCTTATATTGAGCTTGAAGAAATCAGGAATATCCTCATACTTTAAATTTCCATACAATTTAACTCCCTTTTTCAGGATTTCAATTGATTTGAGTGCTATTTGGCTTGCTCCATCAGTGAAATTATTAACAATTTGCGTTTCAATTTCTTGTGCAAGAGAATAGTCTTGAGCTGTGAAGAATACTCTTTGAAGGGTTTCTCTTAAATTAGGGACGGTATTGGTAAGGGAGGGTGAATCGTGTTGCAATGATGAGTCTTCATGTTGGTGCAAAAACTTCTCAACATTGAAAATGTCAAAAGTGTCATGCTCCCAGTCGATTTTAAAGTTTGACTTTTCCAATTCTCTTTTTACCAGTGCAGCAAAATCCATCCTATCATATCTGTTCTCTTGGATGGTATTTGCTAGATGAAATCTAAATAAAAACGGATAAACAATAAATCCTTTTCTCTCAGAATTCGTGTAACTTGGTATCCATTGAACTCTTCCACTTCGAATGAATTGTAACTGCTTTCCCACTTTAAGTTGGGTTTCTTCTTCCAACTCTCTTATAGCACATTCAAAAGCATTCTCTTTAAAAGCATCGGAGGTTGTTGGATGATCTGTTCTATCTATTTGTAGCTTGTAACTATCTGTTGGTATTGATAACTCATTCGTATTTGACAAGGATGATTTTACCCCTGCACTGAGTGGATTGGAATTTCTTTCGATAGATCCCGAAAATGAAGCCCAATGATGAGGAAATGAATTAACTTTTTCCGATCTTTTGCACAATATTACAAATGATGAAAGTGGAGAATAATGATCATTCTTTCCGCTTAACTGTTGATCAACAATTTCAATGAAAGAGGTAGTCACTCTCCTCCATCGTTGTGAAGCCATTTTTTCCTTCGTGGTGTAGTTCTCGGAAAGGTGGTTTTTTCATCATCACAGAATTAACTCCAAAAAACCAATCATCACATCATGACCTTTTTGAATAGAAAAATATCATTCACAGAATGATTTAATAAATTATCAATGTTCAATTTTCGTTTTGTTTTTTCTCTTTGATGTTGCTTTTTCAAGTGTTGTTTCTGAATCGAATCATACAGCACATGACCACTCTTGACTCGATCCATTTCCTTCCACATGTAACAATTCAATAAATGTTTCAGTAAACTTTTTTGAAATGCCACCACATGAAACGAACGGTCCGATTGGCGTGCATGGTTCATTTTTTTCTTCCATCCTTATTCGCCCATCCTAGTAATCGCCCATTAGGGTTTTGATTTCTTTGTGTGGCCATGATGAGTCTTGACCATGTTATCCTCTTCATCTTCTTCAGAAGAGAAGGCGATGAGTTTTCTTTTCACTAACATACTCGAATTGGTGTCAACGTTTTCATCGATGTGCATGCTCGTTGTGCTCACAAATGTAACATCCGAAAAGTCACTAGCGTATTCACCCTTAGAAGCTTGTTCTAACTTTGTGAACATCATGTTCAACATTTTGGAAACGTTCTTAAAATACACAATGGTATGATTAAAGCCAGCCGAGAGTTCAAGCTTGTATCCTCGTTCCCATACTGTTCGTGCAATTCCTTCGAGGAAATAATTACGAATAGGTATTTCAATACCATCTGGGTTATCATTAAGAGTTGCCTCGTCGAGACCGAGTTCATTATTCTCATTGCTTCCCCAGCACAAAATTCTTCCATCATTGGTGAGGGCGAAAATGTTGTTATTTCCAATGATTTTAGAAATACCTTGATAGCTCAGAGTTGGATGCAGAATTGGAGTCATGATGCAACCTTCAGCGGTTGTTACGCCCATTTCACAAAGAGCATTGTCTCCACAAATATAGACTTCATCATTGACTGTAATCCAAATAGTAGAATTCGCAAAACAATGAATTAATCGTATTCGAGTATTGTTTTCTTCCGTCCACTTGTGTTTTTCAAATATGCATTGTTCGGTAATGTTGCTATAGCCAAGTTGACCGTGTGAATTTTGTCCAGTAAAGTAGATTTCACCATCTCCAGTCAAAACAAATACATGCTTTTCACCAATACTGAGATCAACAAGCTTGACCTTTTTCGGAAGATAGTCGATTTGTGTGAATTGAGTGACGATTTTTCGTTCCTTAATTAACTCAAGAATGTTTTCTGGAAGAAAATAATCGACATGGTAACGAGTGTCATTGTCATGCCCTTCTGCGACGTCCCTCCATGGAATTCCTAACTCATGATTTCCATTGCATCCAGCAACGAATCTACACAAATAATTGAATTGGTAATAATGTAAACAAATGTCCCAAACTTTACATACAATTTATCATTTTCTGTTATCATGTATGAGTTTTCGGATCCAATCTTGACCAATTTAATGGTCTCATTGTGATACAGGTTTGGGTCGACTCGTTTGGGAAGCACAAAGGCATCACCAGCTTTAGTGGACTGAAAATAACAGTTTAGAAAATAATCTTGTTACAAGAAAACTTACTCCTTGACCTTGAGAATTAAAACCCCATGAATAAATCGATTTACAGTCGCCTATTCAATAATTGTAAAATACATGTCACTCGAAAAATCGTTGAACAACTACACTTACTTGACACGTAAAAAGTGGCAAACATTGAAGGGCAAACAGTCTTCAGTGGTTTTGACCATGTAAATCGAAATAAGGATGCACCCCCTTCGCCCCATGTTCCACACAATCCTATACATCCACACTTAAACACAAAAATCGAAAAATCATGCCCAGTTGCAACAAATGCAATCTCAGAACTACTGTCACTTGTTGAATAAATTTTTGGAGATAATTTCAAGGTTTCAAACAAATCATCTTGATCGTCCTCAAAGTTCTCTGGTACGAACATGGTTTGTGGATTTTTGAGTTCCAAACCCGTGTCATCCTTGATGAATTTGAGCCATTCATTAGTTGTGCATCCCAAGCAATTACTTTCATTATTTCCCATCACTACAAAGGTTCTTCCTGGCGAAAAACCAAGAGAATGCTCAAAACGAGGGTGAAAAAGTAAGGCAATTTTTGCCGGATTTGGATCCATCACTAATTGGATCGTTTTCAGTGTAATCGTATTCACCATGGCTTGCCTCTCTTTAGGTGACATGAATAGATCTGAAGTATTTTCCATGTCAGTGAGCGTTTGTGAAGCGTATTGTGAGTCGTATGATGATGAAGAAGCAGAGCAATAATGATTCATACAAGCATGATAATACTGTTGTTGTTCTTTCGTGTTGCAACTCGTGCCCGCCAATTTTGAACTCAACTCAACAAAATGTTCGGTCCCGTACATTTCTCGGAGCTCACGACTCGAGCATGGAAAGTAATCACTCAAAAGGCTATCCAATTTCGTATGAAAACAATACGGACATGATGATGATTTTAAGAGTAGAGTCGTCTTGGTATGATTAGGTAGCTGATTCTTGTTGTTGATTTGATCCGGAGTATAAGTATAATTCAAAGTGGGCATGCGCTCGTTACTATTACTACTCGTACAACAATTACTACTGCTACTATGATGAGAATTGTTTACACTGGAAGTACTATGGGATAATGAGCCTCTTTCCTCTACGTCGGCATCATTCGAGAGGTTCATCATCCTATCATCGGGTTGTTTGTAAATGTTACTCTTGATTATTTGAAAGTCAAGCGTCAGTACAATTTGGTGGTTTTGTTTTCAATTCAGGGGATGTCAAGAGAAATTCAAAAAGTTGAATATATTGACAACAGATAATATTATCTTGAGGTGATGATGCACTTGAGGTTGCTGCACCAAGTGCACGTTGTGTGTAAACGTATGGTTCAAGAAAGCGGCAACGACGGCGGTGCAATTTTTTCAAGGATTTACTACTGAATTGTACGATTTGGCCAAAACCGGAATTGTCTGACCTGTGCGTCGCTGTCAGTGACGCCACCTTTTGAGTCCGGATCGAGAAAAAAATTCTTGCAACAGGAACCAGTAGAACTACAACCTTTGGTAAGAGAAGTTCACTACTTGCTTTCATTATTAGAATTGGACGTAAGTTTTATTCCACCAAAAACACTGTGCATGTCTTAAGATGTGACAACATTGTCAATTAATAGTGCTGAATTCAGGAGCGTTCTGTTGAAAGCCATGATGAACAAAAGCAGAAGGAGTGGTGGGAAGGAACAAGACAATTGGTTGCCAAAGATTGGAGTTTTCTTTTTGTAAATTGAAGAGATTCCAGACACCAGATATTGGTTTTCAATAAATTATTTTCCATTGTGTTCAGTACCTTGTATTACGTGAACTAACCAATCATAGAAAAAACAATGGTTCAACTGAGAGTATCACTGGTCCATCAACACACATCTTCATGATGAGCATGATTTCAATAATTTATTTTTGAAGTTGTTCAAATTGTGAGTATCTGGAATTGGCAATCAACAGGTCACACCATAGACGAGCGCCTTAATTCCAACCAAGCACCATACGCATTGATTGAGTCCTAGTAAGATTTTCAAAATTTCAACCACGAGAGGAAACACAGAAAGAGCGACTAAAGCTGACCAAGCAAAGCTCTTTTGGTCGTACTTTTTTCTGCTGTAAAGGAAAACGAAAATCACAACACAAATCCATTCGAGCATGACCACATTGGAATAGACAGCCATTTGGAGTGCCTTTGTTTCAAATTGTAAGCCACGAGTACTAAACCAAAGTGGAATTAAACGATTCAATAAATTATCTCCCATTGTCCATCCAATGGCACATCCATATATTTGTGAAATCTGGTCGCCCAATAACCACTTGGATGATAGCAAGAAATAAATTCCGATCAAATCCAAAGCTCCAATCAATGTTTTCAGTACTTCGGTAATTAAAAAGGAAAAACTCAAACTTTGAACCATTCCCGATGATGCAGAGGTATCATCAAAATTAATTGCTCCACTTTGTAAATTGGTACCATCTGAATCACCACTGCAATTAAAAACATTTTACAAAACAATGTTAAGCCATAGGCAACAATTCCGACCACAATATTACTAAATCTCCGTTCATCTTTTTCCTTCAAACCCGATGATGATGATTGTTTGGAATAATACACGACATACGGAGAAACAAAGGATAAGAGAAAAGTGGAAACGAAATGAAAGAAGGTCATTTTTTTACCAGCAGAATTGTGAAAGGGTGAGAATTCATGTGATTGAAAACATAAACTATCCACCAAATGGTAACATCATAAACTCCACCCATACAGCTCGTCTTCACAAAATTCATATCTGATGTGTTCATAGATAGGTTTTCACGTGGAACATGTTTCTGGAATATTACTTAAAAAAAATGTTTTTCGGGCGCTGTCGAAATACTTCTCATTGATTTTATTCTAGTGGCTGGATCTTCATGGAATAAATCCTCAATTAGTGATCATCATCATGATATGGGTCCGGATCATCCAATTGCAAAATTCAGACAAAAGATGAGGCGAAGACTCCGAAGAAATCCTGCTTTACCGTTTGAAATGAATTTTGAATTAGTTTATACGTTCACAGGGCTATCCAACCCACGAGATGTTGTAATATCTTATAATCATTCTGTTATTTTAATAAGCGATTGTTTGAATTGTAGAATACAAGTGTATAATTTAAAAACAAAATATTACATATTATCAGTAAGACCGCCTTCGATACAATACCCGCACAATATGTGCATTGAAGAAAATTATGATGGAAAACACAATGATGCTCTCATTATTGTTTTCTATATATGCGGATTAGACAAAGCAATTGTAAAGTGTGATTTAAAAACTCTACTGTTGAACTTTGGCAAATTTTCTTCCATTTACCAAGCGAATAATTTCACATTTCAAACCATTAGAGGAATTAAAGCTGCCAACAAGAAAATATATGCGGTAGATTCATGTGAAAAATGTATTAAAATTCTGAATTCTGAAACAGGACAGATGATTGAATTGTATCTCCATTCAATGGATACGATTTGGCTTTCATTGACGACAATACAGTAGCAGTGGCAACAAGCGACGGAATCGAAATATTAAATACTGACCTAAACTGGAAGATGATTCGCGCCTTTAGACAAGATTTCTTAAGCTTCTCTGCATCAATCACCATGGATTCTGCAGCAAGACGATTGATTTTGTGTGATAAAGACAAAGACAAAATTTATTGCTTTACTTTAGATGTAATCAAAATCAAATCATTTGAAAAAAGAAGAGAAGGAAATTCTTTGACCGCATTATGTCTTAATGAAATCACTGGAGAATTGATGGTTGTGGATGAAACAAGGGATCGTGTGCTGGTTTTCCAATGAAAGTTTTAAATTCAGGTTCAATTAATTTTTAATATTAAAAAAAAATGATCAAGAAGCGCACAAACAAGGCTCAACCAGCTCACCAGAGAGCAACCAAAAAGACAAAGCCTTCGGAACATGGAGAGGCGGATGAAGAAAATCAAGCAACAACAACATTAAATAATTCAGGAGATGGTGATGATGAAAACACCATACATACAGCAGCAACAACAACAACAACACATGAAAATAATATTGATAATACAAGTCCACATTCAAAAACTCGTTTAGACGAGGACGAGGACAATACTGGTGTGTTATCTACAGCAGAGAAAATCAAGGAACGAAAGTCTAAATTGAATCAAGAAAATTCTCTTCTTTCATCATCTACCAAACAACAAACGAAAAGTATTTTACCAATTCATGAAACCATCATCAAGGCAAATCGAGAGGAAAAACAAGATGAATCTTATTTAGATCGTATAACTTCAACCAACGTGAACGAATTTGATGAGTTGGATTCAGAAAAGAAAAAGAAGGATGTAGGTCCCACAAAAGTTTCAAAGCACGTTCGTGTAACAAGCAGAATGGATTATCAGCCAGATATTTGCAAAGATTACTACGAAACTGGATTTTGTGGCTATGGTGACAATTGCAAATTTGCTCACGTACGAGAAAAATATGTCAACTCAATCGAACACACAAAGGCATGGGAAAAAGAACAACAGAAAAAAGTCGAAGATGCTCGAACACAAAAAGACTCTTCACAACAATTACCTCATGCATGTTTTATTTGTAGACAACCATTCAAAGATCCAATAGTGACCTTATGTGGACATTACTTTTGCAGTAAATGTGCCATCGATCGATATAATGGTGGGAAAGAACCACATTGTGCTTGCTGTGGACAAAACACAAAGGGAGTGTTCAATACAGCTCACAAAATCATTGCTGCCAACAAGAAAGGTGCTAGTCATAAGAAATAACCTCGTCTCAACATTACGATTATCAGGAATGACTCAAAAAAGATTTGTAAATCTCCGCGTATTGGCTGACTGACAATATGATTGAAATAAGGTCATGAACGTGTTGGCACGATTATTGAATGGTCATTTAAGGCCATCCCAAAACTACAATACTATTAAGGCCATCCCATGCAAGAAGCGTTTACGACGAGCTCAAAGATCAGCAATGAAATAATTTGCATTTAATTTACAAGCGTCATATTAATACATAAACATTAAATAATACAATTCGACATGTGTGTTGAAAACACACAATCAACAAGTCCATCATCATCACCACGTCTATTTACGAGTAAAGGCTTTGAACAAGTTACCGATCACATTTCCGTAATTCTTCTCAATCATTGCTTCCTTCAAACCATCATGATGATCGAAATGAAACGTCTTCAAGAAGAGATGATTGTCTTGAACGTAATCCAAATTTCTCTTCAACAACCGCTCTCGATTCGCAATCTTTTCGTAAATGTCCATCCCACAACACATACACTGGCAATCAATCCAAGCGTTGGGATCATTGGTCATGGCCGTTGGTTGTTGATGTGTAGAAGCTGAAACCAAATGGCACAGCAAGAAGCATACCGATATTAATACCACACCAAGAGTGGTAACAAATGATGATCGGAAGGACATTCAGTTGATGAGTTTGTTATGATTCAGTGGTGTTCAAAAGCAAGCAGGTTGGTTGGTTAAATTTTTCTTGTTAAAATCCGTTACGGCACATCAGCTGTATTGTACAATGATGGCTTCTTTTTATGGTGTTTGTATTATTTCAATCATCCTTTTGGAGGACATACCTTTTAGCACCTTACACCTTACACTTTAGTGCCGTTTGCAATGGCACGTAGTCCCAAAAAGGAGATACAAATAGCACTTAACACTGGAGTGCCAAATGCAAACAGCACCTGACACTTGAGTGCCGAGTGTCATCAGCACCTGTATATTTTTTAATTTATTTAAATATTATTTTGAAATTACAAACCTCCGTCTTCACGGTTGTGAGCAACGGGCCTCAAAATTCTCTTCACTACACAATCATCATCGAGTATAGGAAACAGCATCACGAACGCAATTTTTGGACAATTCGTCTGACAACGACAATACCAAATGATCATCTACGAAATTTAGTTTATGGAGGGAAGAATAGACTCACGCTCATTTTCTAAGGTGAAGCGTTGTGAGGCAAGTGGTTCAAATAATGTTCCACCGTTCAGCACCTGTTTTCTGAGTTGATGTTGCGCCATACAACACGGCGTTGAAAGAGATTGAGATGAAGTTGTCGAACAGGATGTCAGAGCTTGCTGAATGAACTTGAGAGACGATTTATGTTGAGGAAAAACACTTGCAGTACATGTAGGAAAACATTTTCATTTGGTTCAACAGGGGAGTGAAACTTGCCAGCTTTTCTTCATAGTGACATGTACTTTTGTTCAATTGTTACAAAAACGGTGAGAAGAACAAGAGAATGGTGCTCAACACTGTTGTTGGCTGATGTAATCGAATTTGAGTGATTTGGGAATGACGGTAACAGCAAAAGTCAAGCTGAAGCAATCAGAAGGGTACAATTAAGGGAACTGGAATCAGTTTTTGTTTCGTAGTCATACTTCTTAACGGCTGAGTCTATCATCATGAATGAAAGGTTAACATATCATCTTTTGTGCCTCCCAACTCCTTTCATACGAAGGTCCAAGCTAACATACGAAAGGAAAGTAGATGCATGAGATTAAATCATGCCTTTTTTTTGTTTGATAGATTCGTTTGAACACGAAGTAGAATGGTTAGGTTCACAAACTAGTACCTCCATTTCAATCAACATCCATTTCGCACCTTACACTCAAGTGTCAAATACAAATAGCACCTTACACTCAAGTGTCAAATACAAATCACACTTCATTCATTTGGCACTCAAGTGTCAAATGCAAACAGCACTGACACTAAGTGTAAGGTGTAAGGTGCCAAAATATAACAACTCATCCTTTTGATTGGTCTGGCAGGTTCTGACATTGCCTTAATATATTTGGCACGTTGGCACATTTCAAATGAAATAAAACAAAGAATTATATAAGTTAAAAGAATGTATTTCATTTAATTTATGGCTACGGCCATATCACGATGAATGCACCTCATCCCGTCCGATTTGAGAAGTTAAGCATCGTCGAGCTGCATCAGTACTGAGGTTGGCGACAACTTGGGAACCTGCAGTGCTGTAGCCTTTTTTTCTTTCCAAACGTCATCTTTTTGGAGTCAAAAATTTGAAACATCCTTTTTCAAATTGCACTTGT